>NW_027460280.1:5203543-5498543 GCF_050947875.1 Dermacentor variabilis
GCCGCTAACATCTCCAAAATCGAGTAGAAATTTTCGTCGTTTCATTACGCTTCCATTGCTGAATCGTTTAGTGCTCTGTAAAAGAGTCTAGCTTTCCACAGAATGACCAGTGCATTTGTTTTCTGTGGATTGTCTTCTGCTACATGTCCGTCTCCCGCCTTTATCAATTATCGACCTGTACTTTTAATTATTCGCTAAAAACCCGCTCGTTCCATTGAAAAGGTGCTAGATTTGTGCTGTGGCCGCTTGTAGTGCTGGTAGGTACGTGTCCCTAAAAGCTGGCTATGAAACCAGAAATAAGTTTTAGTGCTCTGAGGCTGCTGCACATCCTTTCTAGATTTCAATGTCAACCACAGCAACTGATTGAATCTATCCTTTCCTTGGCTTCCTAGCTGTTGGCTTTTTGCGACCGTGAAATAGAAGATTTGAGTCCCTCGGTTTTATTCCCTTCTTGTGCATGCATATATATATATATATATATATATATATATATATATATATATATATATATATATATATATTTATATAAACGAGAAGAAAGGGGTTAACCGAGGGGCCCGATTTTTATTAGTCATATCATCAGAAGCCAACAAATACTGACACCAAGGACAACATTGGGGAAATCAGCTGTGCTTAATAAACGAAGTAAAGAAGCGATACACTCATAAACATTAAAGTGGATGAAAAAACAACTTGCCGCAGGTGGGAACCGAACCCACAACCTTCGCATTTCGCGTGCGACGCTCTACCAATTGAGCTACCGCGGCGCTGTTTCCCCATCCACTTTTCTTGGATATTTATGTGTCCTAGTAGAACCCTGGGAGTGTTAGCCAGCGCCACCACTCAAAGACCTTGGCGGCGGACGTGGAACGTCCTTTTTGCAGCGGGCGTCACGAGAACCTGATCTGTTTGGGTGAACGCAACTGGGAAATGCTAAGGTTGTGGGTTCGGCTCCCACCTGCGGCAAGTTGTTTTTTCATCCACTCTAATTTTCATATCGTTTCTTTACTTCATTTATTAAGCACAACTGATTTCCCCTATGATGTCAGTGTTTGTCGGCTTCTTATGATATGACTATATACATATATATATATATATATATATATATATATATATATATATATATATATATATATATATATATATTGAATTATGGGTTTTTACGTGCCAAAACCACTTTCTGATAATGAGACATGCCGTAGTGGAGGACTCCAGAACTTTCGATCACCTGGGGTTCTTTAACGTGCACCTGAGTCCAAGTACACGGGTATTTTCGCATTTCGCCCTCATCGAAATGCGGCCGCTGTGGCCGGGATTCGATCCCGCGACCTCGTGCTCGGCAGCCCAACACCATAGCCACTGAGCAACCACGGCGGGTGATATATATATATATATATATATATATATATATATATATATATATATATATATATGTCGAAGAAGAACAAAGAATTGCGAACGTCATGGGATTTGTTTGTACTGATGTTTCTGCCGGAGGACCGGCCTTCGTCGGAGTGAAGGCCGCTCCTCCGGCCTATATCTCTGACAAAAAAGGTTGTTGTATTTCCATTGTTCATCTATTGTACTATCATTGATTCAATGGAAACTCCACAAACTTAAGACATTCGTTGAGCCAGCACAATGGTAGTTTACACCAATTTTTTTTATTGATAACCACACAATAATTTTTATTGATGAAATAATGCTGACTTTGATTGGGAAACGCCAACAGCTGGACCAAGTTAAACAGGCGACATATAATTTACACGAAAAAGACACTAAAATTCTTTTGCTTAGGCTACAATACGAAATGGCGTAATTAAGCTGACAAGAGCTTGAATCAATGATTTAAAAAAAATTGCGCACCCAGTTGTACGTTCAACTGCAGAATAAAAGCCACTGCAAAATAATGTACTTTTTCAGTATTGACCCGCTGCAGCCCCAAATCCCCTATCTCCGGAGTGCTTCATCTTATTTTATTGTTGTCAATATTGCAATGTGCGCTATAACTCCAATGGAAGACCTGGAAAAGAGTCAGTGCAGGTGTTGCAGTGTAAAGCGTCAACATTGTACTACCAAGGAGAGAAGAGGTTCATCCCACTCTGCAAAGTAAAAGGTGTTTTTTAAACTCCACCAAATTTTTAAATTGCAAATATAAATCACGTTAATGTTATGTTTAACGTACGAGTGTACAGATTGGCGGCGTCTACATATAGACCAATTGCCGCACTTACGTGCTTAATTAGCGAAGTTGCGGTAATTAACTTTCTAATTATCAACAATAGGTGGCTATAGTAAATGAGTGCTTTGATGCCCGTGCTCGACACTACCTATACCCATGATCGATTTTTAATAGAGGATTTTATGTGGGAGCTTTGCGAACAATTAGTTCCCCTTGGCAGGCTCCTTGAAACCGAAACTGGTTGGAAAAAGAGCATGTGTGTCGTCGACGTAGCATCATGCCGTCCTCAATGCATGCAGAAGCATCCAGAATACTGGCACGTAACCAGTTATACCACTTTTGTTTTGAGCCTATCTGTACGTCGATGTACGGATCCAACTGGTGCTTACCAAATGTCTATTACGTGGCATTGCAAGCTACCACACCAATACACAGCCTGCGGAGAGGCGACTCCGCGTAAATTTACACTAATACATTACGGCAAGATATGCAATAAATTGCAGTGTAAGCGCATTCACACCGCCGTTTGTCAGAGGTCATGCCACCAACTACAATGATCATGATGATGATGACATTTTACGCACCTGAACTTTTGAAACAGGGCGGAGACAAATAGTCACCTAGTATTCTTGATTTATTCAGGTTTTATATCCATAAATTGCGGCCGATAGCCAACTCATGGAGACTCATGTTCGCACCAGCAAGTGCGACCTGCCCGTCGCCACAACAAAATATTTGTCGATTGATGCCGTTCACCTCTTCTCGCACCATCATTTCTGCTTAAAATAACCTTCAGGGAATTGGTTAAGGAGCTTAGCTATGCTACTCCATTCCCGCGACAGAAAATCGAGCACTCAGTGAATAAGCCACATCAGTGGTAAATTGCGACCATTTGCGGCCACTCGCTTCGTGACCAACTTGACCGAGTTGTGGCTTTCGAGATTAGAACAACGTGCCGTCACTGAGGATATCTGGAAGGCTATGCCTCAGCATAGCCGCCGATATTAAAGCATTGTGTCAACGCAGGCAATTGTCATTTGCTCAAAGACGTACTTTATTATATTGCACTTTGTGTATAGCTGACAGCTTTGAAAAAAAACATTAGAGGAATTTTTACCGCATGAAAGTGATAGAAAGTGCTTCACCAAATCTAGCGAAATTTAACAAAAGTTAACAAACAACATTGGTGCTCATTTCTTTGGCGTGTTTGGTTGTCTGGCACTTGGTTTTGTCGCCATTTTGCTTTTTTTCATGGTATCCGTGTGCGCGTTATGTGTGTCGTGAGCTGTAAGCATGTGTGTGCATTGTCATCTGCTGTTGCGCGACAAGAGACATTTTTGCCAAGAGCGTAGGAGTTGAAAAGCTGAACGTATTTATACCCTTCCGTCCATTTGGTGACGCGGAGGTATGCCACCGTCTGGGCTGCGTAGTAGCGTGCATGAAGAATGGAGCGCCGGATGACCCGACGGTAGCAAGTTTCTCGTATTGTGTGCATAACTCATCGGCAACGTTCTGACTGGTGTTGTGAAAGTACCGGGACACTTCTATCGTTGCTGGGTGTACGTCGGGCAGACTTGCGCCTGCGGCGCTCAAGCTGAGTCGGTCAGAACAACTCTGAGCTGAATGTCTGATTCACGCGTAGTGCACAGCGCCGGTGTAGAAACATTTTGTGCCGGGACGGTCCGGGGTGCATGTGTAGCGTGTTGCATGCACAATCGGTCGATCGAGCGCCAAGATGGGGTCATGTAGTCTGTTTAAGCTGTGTATTTAGCAGCCTGGCCTATTCGTCTGTACTGCATGGCAGGCAAGTTTATCGCGATCGAACGACTCAAGAAGTGAAATGCACGAAACCACTTAAAACGAGGCCGCCTGTTCCTGTGTTCTTACGCGTCACCCTTTGCGGTAGGTTACTGTTACCCTGCTCTCCTGGAGGCCGCGGGGCAACTCTAGCCGCGGCAGCCGGATTTCTATGGGCCCAAAAACGTTCGTGCTTGGATATGGGTGCTTGTTAAAGATCGGGGTCGTGGTCAAATTTAATTTAGTCATACAGTGCGGCGTGCCCTGTAATGAAATCGTGGCTTTGGTTAGTAAAGTCACAGAATTTGAATGTTTAACTTGATGCTTAACCCTGTTTTAAGTGTTACCGTTGCAGCAGGGCCCATGCCATGCCGTTTATATGAACATCGAATGGGCGGACCGTTTTTTGTTGTATGGTCATAAAATAATAATGCAGAAATTTCGTGACCGATGTCGTGTCATATCTTACAAATGGGGATCATCCTATAAAACAGGCTAGTTGATCGTTCGCGAATCGAATGCCAACGTATAGTAAACAAAGTTGAAAAAAAAATTCCCAAAGTGCATGTGATCGACGCCACCAGTTTCTCTCCCAGCCCTGGATATCTTTTTCATGTTCCAAAAGTATTCTACGAAATAATTTGCGCACTCTGGATATTATAAAGAACAAGGTTTTAATCAGAAATCTGTGGTGTATCACAGAAAAGGATACGTTAATCCGGTGTTACTGTAAATATATTCCTTCGCGCAAAACAAAAGGGTTGCGAAAGCATGCAAGCCTCTGAATAAGACAGAGAAAAGATGCAACCTTTGCACCAAATCTGGGTTATATTTCACTCCGGAGGACTGACCAAGATTCCTACTTTGATGTTCTCCACACAGAAAAGTTCCTTGTAATAAATATGTCATAATATCAGGCACTTTCTTTTGAAGCTTTCTCTTTAATGCACTGCGAAAAACTGTTGGTAAAAGAATTCGGCTCTTGCTATTTCAATGTACTTAAATATAAGCAGTGAAAAAGAAGAATATTCAATTGATTCATTCAGTCACTCAAAAACATTGCTAATAGTTTAGTAACACAGAAAGGTTTGGTTACATAAGCATCAAGCGCTTATGTGCGTTTTTTATTCCTTGATTGCATTTCATGGTGTGGCTGATATCTAATACTGCATTTATAAAATACTTTAAATCGTGGCATCCACAGCATCTGAAAAAGAGGGCAGGACACATTGTGTCTGATGCTGGTGCAAACTTGCATGACACATACACAGCAGGCAACATTCTTACACCATCTAGTTGATGCTTTCTGTGAATGTAAAAAACAATG
The DNA here is from genome assembly GCF_050947875.1 of Dermacentor variabilis. Lineage (NCBI taxonomy): Eukaryota > Metazoa > Arthropoda > Arachnida > Ixodida > Ixodidae > Dermacentor > Dermacentor variabilis. The sequence goes on from NW_027460280.1 coordinate 5,208,850, forward strand.
TTTAAGACCCTTCCCTGCATGTGCGAATCTACTTTGCCACATTGAATTAAGAGGTGTAACATAACACGAACTAGTGGAACATGCCCTTCCACATAAAAAGCTCCTGTGTATGTGCCCTGTAATATTTATGGGATTGCAGATGTCGAGGCCCTCGGGCGGTTTTTGTAAGGAACTCCATGACTCGGCAAAAAAAAAAAAACTTACTGCAGCAGTGTTGTACTTGTTAGTCTTCAATCCGTACTAGAATTTATGAGGAATATTGAATACTGGAGCATCTTTAAAACAAGCTAGAATGTGTTGATCGTACCAATATTTCCCTGCCTTTTGCTGTTTGAAAAAAAAATACCCGTTATATTTTTTTTTAAATTTTGTGAATACGCATGCCTATTCTAAAATTCAAGACTATCTGTGCAGCATGTATGAAGACCTGCAACACTTTAACAGAAGGCTTCTCGGCTTCACTCAGCTGTCGCAAAGTGTCATTCACCCGAATCATATTAAATGCCTGGCTCACCAAATTACGCATCAGTGGCTGATGCACAAAAAGAACCGAAGGGTCGCACAATTCCTTATTAAGTGTGAGATATTTCGTTGCATCACGAATTACCATTAGCTTCTTTTCCGCTGAAATGCTTGAAGTACTTATATACTTTTGAGTGGTTGTATTGCATTCTCATTATACAGAAGCTGGCAAGAGGGTGAAGAGGCTACGAAAAATTGTCAACAACGTTGAGAGCAAGCCAGGAGAACCAGTAATTGCTTGCACAGAGGTATGCTTATTTTGTGCTGCCAATTCTCCCTTCTTTATTTATTTTCTTTTTTGACAATATAGTGCATATGAAGTTCACCCGCCGTGGTTGCTCAGTGGCTATGGTGTTGGGCTGCTGAGCACGAGGTCGCGGGATCGAATCCCGGCCACGGCGTCGGCGTTTCGATGGGGGCAAAAACACCCATGTACTTAGATTTAGGTGCATTAAAGAACCCCAGGTGGTCGAAATTTCCGGAGCCCTCCACTACGGCGTGCCTCATAATCAGAAAGTGGTTTTGGCACGTAAAACTCCATAATTTTTTGAAGTGATTCCGTGATCAAAGCAAGGTTAAATCAGCGTTTTCCCAAATTGCTGGCCCCTGGAATCACATCACATGGTGAAAGGGATCTGTGTAGTTTACTTTGTGTAGATCTGTGTATATTTGCAGTTAATCTTGCGATGTGTGACTATGACTAAAATTGATATCTGGCTGGCATGATGGCATGTAGCAAGCCGTTGCAGGAAAGTTGTTGGTACTGTATGCTATTTAGCAATAATTAAGAATGATTGTATACGAGATCACATCACGCTCACTGACAACAGCTTGTGTATCTGTGGGCAACCAGCCGGCAACTGACAAGTCCACCTCTAAATAATGTATATTTGTTTCCACACGTGCACATGTGCTGCAGTGTCAGTAACTGCAAATACCTGTCAAAGTAATGCCTCTGCAATGCAAACCATGCAATGTTAATGCGAGACACTTATTTTTCTTCTGATGTCATTTATGGCGAGTGCATTGGAGGATAAATTCTTCACCTTTATGCTCTGTGTGATCAAAAGTGGGCTTCTAAAGTATTACTAAATTTTCTGTGTACAGGTTGCAATTCGCGGCAGCACGCTGACAAGAGCATCCTCGATCAGCTAAGCCAAGCCTGTGACAGTAGCAGTGGCAGTGGAAAATTTGTCAGGGCACTTTTGCACCACGTCTTTACTGATGATGAGCTAAACGGAAAGTCGCCCTTTGGGGGCAAGAGCTGTCTTCGGGGTGAGACGGTTCAGGAGGAGGCCCTCAACACCGTACATGTGGAGACTGATAGGTGTGTACACTATACAATTACAATAATTTAGTCATAAATAATAAGATCAGAACATGTGTATAAGTTGAAGAAAGGCTATTTATACCACCTAAATACTGTTACACGTACTGTAAGCAACTAGCTGAAGTATAGTATGTGTTCCTAATAGTTAGTGTAAAAAACAAATAGTTCACTTTTATTATTTACATTATCGCCACAATGTTATGCATAAATTTGAGAGGCTTGATAAAAAATTGATTTGTGGAGCTATGGATTGATCACAGCTGCTTAAAATATACTAATGGGCTAGTTGGTGACCCGTGATATTTAAGCAGCACATTTGCATCTGACGCACTTGCACATAGAAAGTAGATACAGAGGAGCTGGACTGTACCCGCTGCTTTATTGCTCAAAGACGCTGCAGTGCCCCTTCAGAAGCACACGTGCTCTGGTGGCAGCGAGGTGTGACGAGAGTAAGAGTAAAACACACAAAAAACACAAATATAGACGATATTTTTGCATTCCCACTTTGAAAATAATCAAAGTCCAAGATAGCGGCACGGTTTTTTAGAGAACGATAGCGAGGGCATGTCAACTGATACACATATCTTTCCATTTGTCAATTTCTGTTGCTTCAAGAATTTCCTGTGTTTGTTTTTTGTGTTCCCTGCGCAAAACTTCCGTATATTTAAGATGGGTTTGCAGCCACAATCCTTGCAATGAAAGGCTAAATGACTTGCACCTTTAGCCGTGCAGTGATAATTGTGTTCAGTTAGCCTCATATATTCAAGCACCTGCCCGTCTGCCCAGTGTATACCTTGTTAGAGGAAAGAAGGATCTTACAAACCACTCTCTCTGTACAAGTGACGTAGGGCTCTCGATGATTGCAGAGACTCGTTCCTTTTTTTGCGCCATTCACCTCTTGGCACGCGCTCGACAACCGCACAGCTGAGGAAAACACTACATCAACGCCGGCCCTTTGACCTATCTTTCACAGATTGTGGGAAATTGTGCGTACATATGGTATGGCTGCGTTATCTTGACAGTCCTTGTTATTGCGATTAGATCCGCTTGCTTTTTTTCTCTTTAGTGAGCATTCTGAAACATATGAAGAGTTTCGATGGATACCTGCCGCTCCTGAGGCGGGTTACCTAGTTTGTGAAGCTGGTTTCACATTTGTGATGTCATGATTTTTGCAGTGCGTTAGGAAAGCAAGAGCGGACAATCGCCCTCTTCACGAGCTTTGGATGTGCCGATTCGTAGGGAAGGACAGATTTGGTGCTCCTTGCTTCATAAGGCCAACATATATGATCAGAGGATACATACACACCAAGGCGGCATTTTCTAAATGTCTCACGCCAGCGTTAGTAACATATAACCAGCGGTTTTATTAGGTTTTTAAACCTTGGTGTGTATGTATGTCAGTTGTATAGAGAGAGTGGTTTATGAGATCCCTCTGTCCTGCAACAAGGTATCTGTGAGGGGTCTTGCGATTGCCGCAAATAGTTGAGCAAAAGGATGAAAGTACGAGCATAGCCCTACAAAACTTCGAATGTCTGCGGCTGTCTTCGGAACCGGGAAGTCTCCGACAGCGCGAGCTTTGTGGGGATCTGGCTGTACTCAGGTAGCGCCACGAGTGGCCCAGAGCGGTAATTTGGCGGCGGCCAAAATGACATTTGGACGAGTTAAGTAGCAGCTTCGCCTTTCCAAATACATCAAGTGTAATTGTTTGACGCCCAAGGTGAGTGTCGAACGTTGGCGAGAGGACAAATGACGTCGTCGAGGTAGCAGATACATGTGGACCTTGGAGCAAGGAGTCCATCATAAGCTCCAAGGTGCCAGGGGCGTTGCATAATGCAAACGGCATTACTTTAAATTGGTATAGGCCATCAGGTGTGAGGAACGCCGTTTTTTCTCTGCCAATATCGTCAACAGTAATATGCCACTATCCAGAACGAAGATCCACAGAAGAGAAATATCTTGAACAGTGGAGGCAGTCAAGGGCGTCGTCTATACGTGGGAGCGGGTAGACGTCCGTCTTTGTAATGTTGTTCAGATGACGGTAGTCTACACAGAAGCGCCACGTGCCGTCCTTCTTCTTAACCAACACCACAGGTGACGCCCAGGGACTCGAAGAAGGCTCAATTATGTTTTTATCTAGCGTTTTGTTGACTTCGCTTTGAATTACTCGGCGTTCCGATGCTGAAACTCGATACGGTCGTCGGTGAATAGGCGTAGCATCGCCAGTAAGAATCCGATGCTTGATCGCGAGCATCTGTCCTAAAGGGCGATTGTCGAAATCAAAAATATCGGTAGGACGATAATACTTGGCAAAGGTCTTCAGCCTGCGCAGAGGACAGGTGCGGCCTCTGCGCAGGCTGTCCTCTCTTTCTTTATGGTGGGGTCGGCGCCAGAAGCTGGCGCGAGGGGCCTGCTAAGCCCGCAAGAAGCATCGGTCGATCAAGCTGCCACGTGATGGTCGCCGAGACAATCAAAGTTGGCAAGACAAATACCTTGCGGTAAAATTAGCTTTGCGAATCCAAAGTTAAAGATAGGCATGCGAGCGCTGTTCCCAGCAATAGTAAGTATACTGTGAGACACAGTAACGTCATACTGTAGTGGAATGTCGCACAGAGGAGTGACGAAGTACTCGCCATCAGGCACTGGTGGTGAAAACAATAGTTCAATATAGACTATTGACTTTCGCGGCAGGCGAAGAAAGCCGGTGGGGTGTAAGCGGCACTGAGCTGCGTCAGAAGGTTCTGCGAGAATCAGCAACTCAAGGCGAAGGGTACTGGAAGAGTAGTCAGTAACAGCAGAATGCACGGAGAGAATATTCGAGGCCGAGAATTAGTTCGGGGGGGGTGGGAGGGGGCAACGAGCAATCACGGTGACGAGGACAGGAGTGTGGCGGCAGGCGATGCTGACACGTGCCGTACACATCTGGAAACAGCTGTTTACAGCATTACGGTACATTACGGCATGTACAAAAATGCTGTTGCCGATGCCGTTGATAGGCACAGTACCGCCATCCGCAACGCGGACGACGCGTGCCGACACTGGGCTGAGGAGCTTCTTCAGTCGTCGTCGGAAGGCAGCACTCATAATAGAAAAATGTGCTCGTGTATCGTGAGTGCCGTGACAGGATAGCTGTCAACGTCAACATCTAAAAGGTTTTGGTTCGTAGGTAACGTGAGCAGAGGATTTGAGGGCAGGGTCGACAGTGTAGCTCCACCTCCAGAAGCTGCAGTGCCTAGTTTTCCCGCGGGATCCTGGAGGTGATAGGCGGCGAAGAGAAGTGACGGGGTTGGGGCGAACGAGACTGATGGCGTCGAGGTGAGGGCGAGCGGCTGTAGCGAAGCTTCGGAGTAGAAGCATCAGCGGCAGTGGGTTTATGGTGGGTGGCATAGGGAACAGAAGGTCAAAATGTGCGGGAATAAGCGGCGGCGTATGTCCGAGGAGGTGGTGGCCATCGGTTGGGGCAGTGAAGAGCGACGTGGCCGATGTGAGAGCACTGGAAGCAGATGAGCCTGTCATCAGGGGTACGCCATTAGGACGGGTTGCGGCGAGAGGTGGCAGAAGAGGAATGCCGGGGACGAGGAGGACCGCTAGAGAACTGCGGAACGCTGGCTTGAGACGTTGAACCCACGGAGTTCAGACTCATGTGCTCAAATTCCTGTCTGACGACGGCCGGAAACATCGCAATCATGGTTGCTGGCGGATCGGGAGGCGTCGCGGAGAAAGCTGGCGAACAGGTGGCCTCGGGCTCTCGGCGAATACGGGTTACGTCGTCACAGGTGGTGGTCTGACGCGGTCGACCCCTCACATGTCGACGTAGCAGCAGTGTTAGGTAGCCGCGGGATGTGGTGTGTCATACGGCGGCTGTCAGATTGTTCAAGACGACGGCGTTCTTTTATAATGGCGTCGATAGTCGAGTCGTTGCCGAAAACAAGCGAATTGAAAGCGTCGTCAGCGAGGCCTTTTCGCACATGTGCCACTTTATCCGCTTCAGACATAGTATATCGTCAGCTTTGCGGCATAGAGCCAAGACGTCGAGGATGTATGAAACGTACGGTTCTGTAGGTGTCTGAAGACGAGACGCAAGAGCCTTTCTCGCAGCAACCTTGCGCAAAATGCGGTCGCCGAACAGTTCCTGTAGCTTTTCTTTGAAACTGCCCCAACTGGTTATCTCGTAGTCATGCGTTTGGTACCACACGCGTGGGGTGCCGCCGAGATAAAAGATGACATTGGCGAGCATAATCGTTGGGTCCCACCTGTTATTGGCACTGGCATGTTCAAAGAGCCTGATCCATTCGTCAACGTCCTGTCCCTCTAGACCAGAGAACAAACCAAGGTCGTGTTGTTGGGTAACCGTGACGATTGGAGCAGTCGAAGAAGCCGAACCGTTGCAGAGGCGGTCTGGTCACCGGCAGGCATTGTGACAAGCTCGATCTACCGACCACTTCGCAGTTCCGTGGCGAGGACGGCGATCGTTAACCTCCACCAGAATGTTACGTGTGGAAAGACACAGACTAAAGACGCTATTTACACTGGAACCAGACAATCAGGCCGACACTCGCTCGCGACAAGGGCACAGACCCATTTCATCGTCGTTCTCGCGGCGGGTCGTCTGTTGACCATCTCTCAATGATATCGTAAATGATATCGTAATAATATTTTTCAAGATCTCTTTGATTAACATAGCGCTTATTGCTATTACAAAGTGTCAAATATATATGTTGCATGAAAGCCTTAATCTAGCAGGACCTTAGTGAATGCACACAGAGGAAGAGCCCCATTACATTGGTGTGACAGTCCCGTCGAGCATGGAGCTGATTTAGTTCTTTTGCCGCATGTCTGACCAGCACTGCTGTGATCTGTAAGCAGCAGGATGCACCTACTTTAAGAATGCTCAATGTTTCCCCTGAACCAACTAAAGAGCTACAGAAAGTATAGCATTGCAGATGCAATGTATTTACATGCTGTTTTCAAGCCTTGCATTGCCATAGTGACCATCAGATGGTTTAAAAGGTAATGGTATTTGTAATAATAATTTAATCAAGAATAACACAAAAATATTACAGGACTTTCAGGGGGATAATTCGAGCACGAAGCGAGTTTAATCTGCATAGAAGTTCATTTAGTTGTATGCTTTCTTTCTAGCAGCTGGTACAAAGCTCTTGCCACATTTACCATGACTCATTATACTGTTGTTACAGCTCCTTATACAAAACAACAGTAGTGCCTGGATTAAACATGAAAAGTTCTAGTAGATATTTATTGCCTAGTTTTGTGGGTTAAATAAGCATTATTGCCGGCTAATTTAATTCCCTAAAGTTGCACATTGATTCATTTGCTCATATGTTTTTTCAGGATACACCTGCTAAGTTTCCGGAAGCCAGTGTTCCGTACATCAAGAACAGCCTCTCCTAGCTTCTTTCGCGATAAATAAAATGAGCTATGAACATGCCTTTTCATATACATTCTTGTTTTCCACTATTGGCTACACCTCATATTCAGCCTCAGTAAGCATTATCTTAATGAAGTCTTTGCATTGAGGACAAAATGCAATGACAGCTTTATGAAGATACAGCGCAATATAATGACAACCCAATGGAAGAACAGTCCGATGAAAATGCAATGAAAATCAAATGAAGAACTCATGAAAAAACAACGCAATGAAAATACTATGGGGATCCCATGCAAAAGCAACGCAATAATGCTCCACTACATATACAACGGATCCATGGTGGCCACTTTTGCATGACTTTTCAACAAATCCGTCATGAAATAGCAATGGAATTTGCACTTATCTGTTGATGGTGCAATGAAATGTCGCTGGAAACTCAGTCGATTTCCAACATTTTTTTTGTAAGGATAAACGTCAGTAAGAAACATGTGCCACAATGTTCAAATTTTTTGTCTTTTTAAAGGTTATATTTGATATATATATAATATATATATATATATATATATATATATATATATATATATATATATATATATATATATATATATATATATATATATATATATATATATATATATCTTCAAAGAGGACTGGCGACGTTTAACGCGGACAGCTGGCTCCTGAAAAACAATGGCGGTGCGACTGGGCTATGCAGCGGGCGGGGGTAGCACGCGCACTTCTTCGTTCTTGTTCTTTCTCTCTCTTTTGCACTGTCCCCACTACTGGGTGGCATTTCCCCCTTACTCAAAAATAGCATTGACTTGCTGGTTAAGAAACTGTGCAAGAAAGAAAAGGGAAACAAAAACGTGGTCAAGGCAGATGCTTGCACAAAGAACACAGTGACAGCTAGAGGAAAGACGCAAGCACAGCAGAGGTGAAGCGTAACGTGCAGTCTATAGAAACAGGGAGGTAACCGCTTTAGCTGCACATCATGATCATCTTCATCATCATCAGCAGCAGCAGAATCATCATCATCGTGAGCCTGTTTTATGTCCGCTGCAGGACTAAGGCCTCTCCCTACGATCTCCTATTACCCCTGTCCTGCACCAACCCATTTCAGCTAGCGCCCGCGAATTTCCTAATTTCATCACTCCACCTGGTCTTCTGCCTTCCTCGACTGCGTTTCCCTTCTCTTGGTACTCAATCTGTAACGCTAATCATGCAACGGTTATCTAACCGTTGCATTACATGACATGCCCAGCTTCATTTTTTTCTCATTCATGTCAATTAGCATATCGTCTATGCCAGTTTGCTATCTGATCCAAGCGGCTCTTTTTCTGCGCAAATATAAAAAATATAAGTGCAAATGAATAAATAATAAATAAATAAGTGCAAAAATGAATAAATTAAGACAAAAAATAAACGCGAACGCGCAAAATCTGGTTTCATGCATACGACGTAAACGATATCAGAGGTACAAGAGTACACATTTAGGACGGTTGGTTCATGATTACGAGCAGCAAACAGCGCTGAAGAACAGGACGAAGAGAGGAACACAAACCACAGCGCTGACTAGAAACCAAGTGTCTTTATTATTTCAGTCTGTAAATATATATACACTCTACCGATACATCAAAGCACAAAAGCAACGGAATTCAGCATGCGCAGGGGCAATAAATTGCAATCAATAAGATAGGAAGGCTAACTCCTTCGGAAGAAGAGAAATGGAGGGGAGGCTTACACATGCTTCGCCGCTATTATGAATGTAGAAAGCTTCGAAAATAAGATGTGCGCGGTCATCGCGGTAATTTGACAAATAGGTCAGATCTTTAAAAGAAAGCTTGCAGCCGCATTCATTGCAATGCAGTGATAATTGACTATCTCTAGCTTTTTTTTTTAACTTTGAATGTTCGCGCATGCGCTCATTGATGCACCACCCCGTTTGAACGATGTTGAAACGCTTGCATGAAAGAGGAATCCTATGAACCCATAGTCACAACAGTCAAGAACAAACCTCTGCCTGTGTTGCTTTACCCGCCGTGGTTGCTCAGTGGCTATGGTGTTGGGCTGCTGAGCACGAGGTCGCGGGATCGAATCCCGGCCACGGCGGCCGCATTTCGATGGGGGCGAAATGCGAAAACACCCGTGTGCTTAGATTTAGGTGCACGTTAAAGAACCCCAGGCGGTCAAAATTTCCGGAGTCCTCCACTACGGCGTGCCTCATAATCAGAAAGTGGTTTTGGCACGTAAAACCCCAAATATTATTATGCCTGTGTTGCTTTCTACAACTTCTTTAACCCGTCGTGGTTGCTCAGTGGCTATGGTGTTGGGCTGCTGATCACGAGGTCGTGGGATCAAATCCCGGCCACGGCGGTCGCGTTTCGATGGGCCGAAATGCGAAAACACCCGTGCACTTAAATTTAGGTGCACGTTAAAGAAACCCAAGGTGGTCGAAATTTCCGGAGTCCTCCACTACGGCGTGCCTCATAATCATAAAGTGTTTTTGGCACGTAAAACCCCATAATTTAATTTTTTTCAATTTTGAGGCGCCTGAAGACCAGGAGTGGGCCGTCCAGCGGGCCAGGGCCGTTGCCGCGGATCTCGAAAGATTTTCCTCGGGCGATGGACCCCTGGCAACCTAGCCCCGGGCACCAACATCAATAACCGTTGGACAAATAAAGTTTATTCTTATCCTATCTTGCGTTTTCTTTATGAAATCGCACCTGACGGATTCGGCGGAGTCTTGTAAAAGTCATTCGCAATCATTTTCACTAAATAACACGATTCCACGTTAAGGCCACGCGGGCTTCAGCAGAAGCAAAAAAAATAAATAAATAAAAATAAATGCCGCGCCGACCAGCGGAGCCGGTGCGGCATGTACCAACTGCTGTTCAAAACGCGCGCCCAGAACCGAAACCGCAAGCTGTTAATACTATCCGCTTTGGTGTGCTACAGTCAATTCGGCCGCTGGCCTCTATGGGTGTGTCCACTCTTGTGGAAATTTCTTTCTCTATGCTATTACACTTTTATTGCCGTTTTGACATTGGACGAGTACTGCGCGAATACCGATGTTACTGGCGCCAGTATGCACCTGGGTGTCAGCGTTGTCATCAAAATGTGCCAGGGCAGGTGCTGACTGCATGCACTGTCATAGTTCAGCGAAGGCCGCCTGTTGCTCATTCGTCAAGGCAAATGGCGTGTCATCCATCATAAGGCGAGTCACGGGCACGGAGTAAGACATTTAGGAGGTGAAACTCCCGTCAGCGCGAGCCAGCGCGGGCGACCAGATAAGGTCACAATTGTTGCAAGGTCGATTCAAATAGGTCGCGAAGCTTCTGGCGAAAAGCGGTTCAGTACAGATTGTCACCGACATCAGCATGGGGGCTTATGGGAGCAGCGATTGAAGCGCGACTATGTTTGGAGGGAACAAACATTCGGAAAGAAAAACGCGTTTTTTAATTAATACGAGGCACAGTTAGATTCATTCAACGAAAATAAAATTCCTAGTCATATTTATATATTGATGACGAGTTAAGAAAATACAAGTTTAATTTTATTATTATTAATAAATGCATTTCTTTTCAGCGCCCGTCGCTACAGGGGGCGTTGACGCCACTATCACTCGCGATGCAATGCACGTCTTGAAATGGGCAGAAAGGCGCACTCGTAATGTTCACCTGTTGAAATACGCCCCCCTCACAGTTTGTGCTTTCTTGCTTGTCGAAGTTTGTCTGAATTTGGTGACGCGGGCAGCTTCATCGCTTCTTAATCTGTTCAGTTAAAAGCAGTGGGTTACGACCGCCAGATAATTGTGTAGTTGTTTTCGTGAGACTGCGCTGGCCGACGGGCTTGGCATCCGACAATAGGATCAGCACTCTACACCTAAAGCTTTCGTCGGCCTCCAAAGAAAGTATGTTCTGTGCAGGGATGCGATTTCGACAACCGTACGGCTGGCCTCTTCCTCCATCGCTTTCCACGCTGAAAGCTCGAAACGCCCATCAAGTGGAATGGCGGGGCATTTTAATATATAGCTCGAAAGGAAGGACAACAAAACAGATTTCGCGCCTTCGAAAACAAAATGACGTCACTTCTCCTTCTAACGGACATGGCGTCACATTTTTTTTTCTTCCGCCGGAAGTGTTCCCACCCCATACAGATGGCGCTAAGCCCCATGAACCGCCGATGGACCGCCTTGTTTTGAACGTATGGGCTCCTATGGAAGCTTCGCTACCAGGTATATTTACCTTGATTGTTGTATGCGCCGATGGGACCGTATACAGTGGCGGCGCCATGCGGCGCGTCGTAGAAGCCGCAGCGAAAAAAAAATGCAGCGCCCGGGCGGGCGGCTTCGGCGCGCTCTCAACGGCGGTAATTTCTTTCCAGGCCGCCAGGCGCTGCCAGCACGATAACGGCTCCGCGGGCATGTGACTTTTTGTGGTCGCCGCAAACAGCGGAGTTTCCACTCCTAAATGTTTCTTGCTCGGTGGTCACGGGTCCCGCTAAGTGCGAGAAGTTATGAATAAAACGATGATAATACGCACGCAAACATAGTAAACGCCGCACGGCTTTCTTGTCGGCCGGAGGAGGAAATGCTCGTACCGCAGAAAGCTTGCCGAGTTCGGGTCGGATTTCTGTGGCGCTTACGACGTGTCCGAGATACTTGACCTCTTCATAGACAAAGTGGCATTTTTCTGGTTCATACGTGAGATCAGCCGATCGAATCACTTCTAGAACATTCCTCAGGCGATGAATTTGTTGCTCAAATGTTTCAGAAAGGACAACTCCGTCATCAAGATACACGAGACATGTCTACCACTTCAGTCCAGCGAGGATAGTATGCATCGTTTGGTGGAACGTAGCTGGAGTTCAACACAATGCGAAAGGGAGCACGGGAAATTCGTAGAGGCCGTCGGGAGTCACAAAGGCAGTGTTCTCGCCGTCTTGTTCGACTATTTTGATCTGCCAGCACCCGCTTTTCAAATCAAGTGACGAAAAATACTGCGCGCGCCGCAGTCTATATAATGAATCGCCGATACCTGGCAGTGGGTACACGTCCTTGTTTAGTTACGTTGTTCAGCTTCCTGTATTCGGCGCAGAAGCGTAGCGTTCCGTCTTTCTTTTTGACAATAACGACCAGAGAAGACCATGAGCTCTTGAAAGGTTCAAAAACGCCGTCGTGAAGCATCTCTTTTACTGGTGTACGGATCGCTTCGAGTTCTTTCGCCGACACTCGGCCGGGCTGCTGCTGGTATCGGGCGTGCGTCGTCGCATGTGATGATCCTATGCATTGCGATTGAAGTCTGGTGCACCTTAGACGAACTTGCGCAAAATTCCCTGAGTTCAAGCAAGAGCTCGCGCCGTGCTGCCTGGCTGTCTTTCGATAGCTCTGAATTAATGTCAATGTTAACCAGTGACTTGTCAACCACTCCCACTGCTTCAGAAGCAGAACGTTCAGCCACGTTCCCTATTTCGTCGGCAAACGCAATCAAAGTACCGCGGAAAACGTGTCAACGCTTGTCACTGATATTGGTGACAAGCAACTGAGAACAGCCATCAGTAAGCTGTAGCACACTTCTAGCCTCATAAATACCTTGCGTCAGTAAATGTGATAAGTTTCTTTCTGGGACAACTTCGCCGTCGCGAATTCCACCACACATAACTTCGACAAGGACACCGGCTTGTGGAGGAATCGTAACACTTTCGGCGGAAACACGAAGCGCTTCGTCACGTCTCTTGATATCAATTAGAATATCGTCCAAACCCATTTTCTCTCTGATCGAAACCGCTCTCTGTCTCTTAACCTTATTCCTACTGGTCTTCGTTCCATCGCTCTTTGCGTGGTCCTTAACTTGTTCTCAAGCTTCTTTGTCAGTCTCCAAGTTTCTGCCACATATGTCAGCACTGTTAAAAGGCACCGATTCTACACCTTCCTTTTCAATGATAATGGTAAGCTTCCACTCAGAAGCTTGCAATATGTGCCGTATTCGGTACAACCCACTTTTATTCTTCAATAAATTTCCTTCTCATGATCAGGGTTCCCTGTGAATAATTCACATCGGTAAACGTACCATTTCACAGACCCTAGAGGCCGAGTGGCGATCCTGAGCTCTTGTTCTTTTGCCCGGCAATTTATCATTATCTTTCTCTTCTGCATATTAATCTTCAACCCCACTCTTACACTTTCTCTGTTAAGGTCTCAATCATTTGTTATAACTAGTCTACATCGAACAATGTCATCGGCAAACCGAAGGTTCCTGAGATATTCGCCGTCATTCTTTACTCCTAAGCCTTCCCAGTTTTATAGCTTGAATACTTCTAAGCACGCAGTGAATAGCGTTGGAAAGATTGTGTCTCCCTGTCTGACCCCTTTCTTTATAGGTATCTTCCTGCTTTTCTTGTGTAGAATAGAATTAAGATAGCTGTAGAACCTCTGTAGATATATTCCAATGTGTTTACGAAAGCGTTATGTACTCATTGATTACGTAATGTCTCTACAACTGCTGGTATCTCTACTGAGTCAAATGCCTTTTCGTAATCTATAAAAGACATATAGAGATGCTTATTGTACTCTGCGGATTTCTCATTAACCTGATTGATGACATGGATGCGATCCATTGTAGAGTATCCCTTCCTGAAGCCACCCTGTTCCCTTGGTTGACTAAAGTCCAGTGTTGTCTTTATTCTATTGGAGATTATTTTGTTAAATATTTTGTATAATAGTGGTAGTAAGCTAATGGGCCTAAAAATTTTCAAATCTTTAACGTTTCCCTTTCTGTGGATTAGTATAATTTTTGCAGTATTCCAGTTTTCTGGGACCCTTGCAGCCGATAGACACTTCGTATAAAGAGCCACCAGTTTTTGAAGCATTATGTCTCCTCCATGTTTGATCAAATCGACTCTTATTCCATCTTCTCCTGACGCTCTTCCTCGTTTCATGTCTTTCAGGGCCCTTCTTACCTCATCGCTAGTTATAGGAGGAGTTCCTGTATTCTATACTGTTATTTACTGTTTCTAATTGAGGTATCCGGCCTCCTCTCAGTACTGTACAGGTCAGTATGGAATTCTTCCGCTGCTTTTACTATATCTTCGAGATTGCCGATGATATTACCCTGCTTATCTGGCAGAGCATATATCTTGGTTTTTCCTATGCCAAGTTTCTTTCTCACCAATTTCAGGCTGCGTCCATTCTTTACAGCTTCTCCAGTCTTTATCACGTTGTAGTTTCGAATATCCCTTATTTTCGCCTTATTGATCACCTTAGACAGTTCTACCAATTCTATCCTACCTCTTGAGTTGGACACTATCCTTTTTTGTCTTTTCTTTATTAGGTCATTTGTTACTTGGGAGAGCTTGCCTACTGGTTGCCTTGGTGCCTTGCCTCCCACATCAATTGCTGCCTCTGAAGCCAACTAGTTACGGTTTCATTCATTACCTCTATGTCATCATCATCTGTCTGTTCTAAGGCAGCATATTTGTTTGCAAGTACTAGCCTGAATTTGTCTGTTTTTACCTTTACTGCCTCTAGGTTGACTTGTTTCTTCTGGACATTTAACTCTTTCTATCTTCAAATTGAGATAATCCCAGACATCACTAACCTATGATCACTGGACTTTACCCTACCTCTCACTTCTACATCCTGAAATATGCTGGGATCAGCAGAAAGTATGAAGGCAATTTTATTTCTTGTTTCACAATTAGGGCTTTTCCAGGTCCACTTTCGGTTGCTACGCTTCCTGAAAAATGTGTTGAATATTGGAAGCTTATTCATTTCTGCCAATTCTACCACCATCTCTCCTCTATCGCTCCTAGAATCGCCGCCGTAGTTGCCAATTGCTGGTTCACTGGTAAATATTATGCTCAGAAAAAGAAGAGAATAAGCCGAAGTTAAAAACAAGCGTGGAGCCGAACGCGCGCCTGCATTTTTTTAGTTGTTTTGACAAGCGTCGAATAAAGAAGACGTTGTCAACTTCGGCTCCGCTACCTGGTTTTCAACATATGGTGCCGTGACCAGGATATCAGATGCACAGCTGAAGACCCCTGACGATGAAGCGAGCTACCTGAAGAGGACGACCGACAGACGCGATCAACGCGACGACGCTGCGACAGAATTGAAGAACGATCCACGTCATCACGAAGCCTCTGATTCTCGACGTGACGACATGGAAAGACTACGACGGAAGCGGGCTACCGTTCGAGCAGTGGTCACCAGGATCATCAACGACAACTCTTATGCAGACGGAACCAACACCATTTGGTGAGCTGACTGACCATCTTAACCTATTGAAGATAAAGGAAACTATGCTTACGGAGCTTGATAACCAAGTAGAAGAGCATGTTACCGATGATAACCTTGAGGATGAGCTTCAAAGCGTCGGACAGTATCAAGAATCTATCGTCCTCGCGAAATCCCGCGCTGAACGCATTTTATCCGATCAGCAAACAACGACTATGCGCGCATCTCTCGATGACTTTCATCAAGCACGCACATACGTTAAGCTACCGAAGCTCGATGTGCCGAAGTTTCATGGTGACCGCATTAAATGGCCAGAATTTTGGTATCAATTTTAGACTACTGTTCACCAGAACCGATATATCACACACGTAGACAAATTGAAATATCTGCGGAGCTACTTGATGGGTAAAGCGGAAGGTGTCATGATCGGCCTGTCGACAACTAACGAAAGCTATAGCACAGCTATAGAACTTCTCAAAGAAAGATTCGGTCAGGAGTCACTGATTGTTAACGACCACATGCGCCGTCTTCTAAACCTTCGTAAGGTTCGTTCTTGCGAAAATTTGGAAGGGCTTCAAAGGTTTCATGAAGAAGTGAAGACGCGCGTGAAATCCCTGCATAACCTTGGCGTCAAAGAAAAAGAATATGGAGTGCTTCTGAAAACTGCTATAATACAAAATCTTCCGCAAGAAATAGTACTCCGTTATACTCCAGCACATCTTGTCTTCCACAAATACAGGCATTACTATTGACAGGCTAAATGAAATGTCTGTTTTTCTAGACTTCTTGAGCCTTGAAGTAAGAAGCCGGGAGCAGACTATAATGATGACTTCTGACAAGAGAGAACAAGCTTCAACAGCAAAACGACAATACAATGAGCATTTCCAAGATCCTGCATATATGTTAACCGTGAAACTGACTTCAGAGAGTTGTATATTATGCGGAGGCAAAGATCACTCGGTGGATGTCTGCCCAACGGAACTAACATCAGACGAGAAGAAAGAGAAACTACGCAAATTAGGATGTTGTTTCCGCTGCGTTAGAAAATTTCACAAAGCTAAGGAATGCCGAAACTAGAAGAGACTAAGCTGTGCGAAATGCGAGGGCCAACATATCACCACAATGTGCGACCCAAAATGGAAGCAGAAGAATACGGAAACGCAGACAATTGTTTTCAGCTCGTCAACAGACTCGCTAAAGTAAACAGTTCTTCTGCAGGCCGCCCAAGTTTGGGCTCTGGGCACCGGAAGCAAATGCTTTGTAAGAGTGTTGATTGATGGTGGCAGTCAACGCAGCTTCATCACGGAAGAATTTTCAAGGACGCTGAAAGCCACTGAGTTAGCCGAAGAGCAGCTCACCATCTCGGGATTTGGAAACGTTTCAGCACCGAGCAAATATTGTCGAAGAGCACGAGTCACGCTGCATAGCCAGTACGACTCAAACTCACTTGAATTAGAGGCTATAGAAGTTCCCGAAACATGCAATGACTTGTCAGCATTAACAGAGGCAAATGTACTTCCAAAGTTGAAAAGCAAGAAGTTACGTTTGGCTGACTTACGTTAAGCGATTATTCGGGCTACCGGGACGATAATCACAGGAAACGGACTGAACCAGCGACAAATCACTAGAGAGGATTTCATACTGCGAATCCGAGAGGGAACGAATATCATCATCGTCTCCAAACCTTCCCTGGAAGTGGCGGACGTCATTCGTCGAATCACGCGCATGGAACTGCAAGGCAAGCAACGCCCCTTCAACGTGTAGGTAGCGGATCCAGATGATAGCTACAAAGGGGTGGTGCACGGATTCACAGCACAGACCGAATCAGCAGATCTCGAGCAACACCTGCGAATCAGGACCCAAGGAGTCACCATCGAAAGGGCCCGAATGCTAGGAAGCTCAAATACCGCTCTCCTCACCTTCTCGGGAGACACGCTCCCCAAATGCGTGTACTACATGGGAGTAGAGATGCGGTGTACGGAGTACAGGCCAACAATCCAAATGTGCCTGGAGTGCATGCAAGAGGGACACCGCTCGGACGTTTGTCCGAACCTCAAGAACATATGCCGTGGCGGCGGACTCGAAAATCCGCCCCCACAAGGACACGAATGTGAAGTGCGCCCTGTGCAGGGCAGCGGTGCACGAGACGCGTCGGTGCCCGAACAAACTGAGTGCCGCCAAGCGCGTGAATACGACTCGCCAGTCTCGATCGCGGGAGCGGTCGGGACAGAACACCAAAAGGACACCGGGGCGCTGGTTCGAGTCGACAGAAGAGGAGAACGTCTACCGGCACCGATCGAGATCCAGATCTCAACACGGAAGCAATACCCCCTCGAGGGACCCCTCCAGCTCCAGGTTTTCGCAGCGGTCGAATTCGCCACTGCCTGAAAAACAGCAGGTGAGTTGGGCGAGGGTTGTTTCTCCCACTGCTCCAAAACAGAATACTGGTGAAAATGGTAAACGCATTCAGAAATTGGAAAAGGAAAATGTGCGACTAAGAGAACAGCTCTCAGAAGAAGAACGCAAACGACAATCACTTGAGAAACAAATGTCAGAGTTAGAGGCGCGCTTCAATAGCACAATACAACAGCTGGAAACGCCGCGTCAGTCTGAAGAAATAGCCAAAACGAAAGCGGCGGCAGATATAAACTCCGTCTGCGCGCAGTCTCCGACAACCCAAATCTCAAATAACGCGCAGATAACGGACGCACAGATCCAGTCAATGATAGCGGAAAATTTGAAAATATTTATGCATGAAATGATGACGTTAGTTATCCAAAGGTTAACGGAATTTCAGCAACTATGCACGAACGACTTCGAGAAACACAAGGTACTCGTGGCGGAACAGCTTAAGGCAGTCTCTAAGGCTGTTCCCACAAAAAAACGCGCAATTGCAATAGGAGCGGGTTCGGCAAAAACTGAAATAAGCCACTTCGTAACGGAATCCGACGGCTCGGACACGGAAACGTCACAGGCTTAAAATAAGAGTGGGCAACATGGCTAATCACGCTAATAAATCACAGCTAATACAAAATTCAGAACAATTAGAGACATGGCAACGGAACGGAACGGAAGAATGATAGGTGTAACGTTAAGGGATAAGAAAAGAGCAGATTCGGTGAGGGAACAAACGCGAGTTAATGACATCTTAGTTGAAATCAAGAAAAAGAAATGGGCATGGGCAGGACATGTAATGAGGAGGGAAGATAACCGATGGTCATTAAGGGTTACGGACTGGATCCCAAGGGAAGGGAAGCGTAGCAGGGGGCGGCAGAAAGTTAGGTGGGCGGATGAGATTAAGAAGTTTGCAGGGACGGCATGGCCACAATTAGTACATGACCGGGGTTGTTGGAGAAGCATGGGAGAGCCCTTTGCCCTGCAGTGGGCGTAACCAGGCTGATGATGATGATGATGATGAACGGAACGGTTGCTCCTTTTCCTGGAAAGCGGCAGTGTTCCACCAATTTATCAAAAACTCCGGAATCGCTCCTGACGTGATATGTCTGCAGGAGGTCGGGGCCAAGCCGGTCAAACTGCAGGGATACAACACTCTGAGCGATCCTCAAAATTCGAAGGTTGCCACGCTGGTGAGCAAGTCCATGAACGCTCAATTATCAACACTTCCGCAAACTGAGGGAGAGACTAATTCCATAGTTATCAGTGTGATGCGAAAGAAACGAAGTAAGGCACACACACTAATCACAAATCTGTACAGTCCTCCCAAAAGCAAAGGGGACGACCTACCCCACATTCTCTCAGCAACAAAACATTTAGCGGGCACCAAAGATAAGGCGGTGATAGTGGGTGACTTTATTGCACCCCACATACTATGGGGATGCGCGAAAACGTCGCCCAAAGGGTTCCTACTCAAGCGCACCGCAACGGCCTTCGGCTTACGGGCAATAAATCAGATCGGCAAGCCGATGCTCACGGGTAACAGCGTCAGCAGAGACACGGCGCCCGACCGTACCTTTACAATTAACATTAGAGACGCACAATGGGTTTCCTTTCACGAAAACGTGGGAAGCGATCACGACATAATCCGAGTAGCGCTGTCTACGCCCAGCATATGGAGAACAATAGGAATGACTAAATCAACTGACTGACCTCGTTATAGAGAACTCCAGAGAGCGCTGGAGGAATCGGATACAGCCCCGACCAACATGCGAGAATTGACTGAATTCCTTCGACGAGCACATGGGGACACCCCTAAAGCCATTGAGCTTGCAGCGGAGGTCCCGTACAGCGGAAGAGAGGCGGAAACTGGCCAAGAGGTGGAAAAGACAACGTCTAAACAAACTCCTGAGACAACGCATCGCTGTCTTCGCAGAGCAAGCCCAAGGCCACGCCAACGAGCTCGTTAAAACGAGTGGGCGACGTTCTGTGGAACCCTATCAGGAACTCTGTGAACGACCAGTGCCTGGAGAATACTACGAAGCATGCTAGACCCGATGAGCCCGCGTAATGAGAATAACAAGAAGCTCCAAATTATAGCAGACAACTTCGAGGGTACCAGACCAAGATCTAGTCCATGCTCTTCAGAAAATGCACATAGGACCCTCCCCTGCAACGGGATCGTCGTACGCGAGGAGACAATACGCGGGGGAGGCGAACCCTAAATTAGATGAAGCAATAACGTACGCGGAAGTGTATGACACAGCACAATACGCAGTTAAAAACTCGGCACCGGGCCCAGACTCGATCACGAATTCAATAATTCGAAACATGCATTCGGTAACCCTAGCGAAAATAACGAAGATTTTTAATAGCGAGTACTGGGCCAAGGGAGACTTGCCCCAAGAGTGGAAGTTGGCTAAAATAATCATGATGCCCAAACCAAAAACGAATCCCTCGATTGATACACAACGGCCGGTCTCGCTCACATCATGCCTAGGTAAGTTGTACGAAAGGGTTATCCATAGCAGATTGCAGCGATACCTGGAAGAGCGAAGCTGGTTCCCGGACTCCATGATGGGATTTCGGACGGGTTTATCTTGCCAGGACGCGTTCCTCCTTCTTAGAGACGAAATTCTAACTAATATACCGTATGGCGACGAGAGACTAGTCCTAGCACTAGACCTCCAAGGAGCCTTCGACAACGTCTCTCACGCGGCAATATTGGAGGAACTCGAACGCGCGGTTTGTGGTGAGCGTACATACAATTACTTAAGAGCGTTTCTTTCCAACCGAGAGGCGAGCATCAGTATTGGCCAAATCACTTCGGATTTATTTAAAATGCCTTACAAAGGAACACTCCAAGGAGCTATACTATCTCCTCTTCTCTTCAACATGGTGATGTGTCGCCTCGCGCGCGATCTGGATCGGATACCCGACCTAGGTTACACGCTCTACGCGGACGACATCACGCTGTGAACGAGCAGGGGTTCACTAGGGATAAGGAACATACGCTCCAAAGCGCAGTATTAGCGGTGGAGAAATTTTCTACAAGGAGTGGCCTGAAGTGCGCACCCGAAAAATCTGAGGTCATTCAGATACACGCGAAAGGCTACAAATCCAGAGGATCGATTAACATTCTGGTTGAGGGCCAATCAGTCCGAGGGGTACCCCCGACGCTAGTCCTAGGTTTGTGGCTTCAGAGCGACGGGAGAGCAGTACAGACACTCAAGACCCTCAAATCCACAGCCCACAACATAGCCCAAATGATACGTTGCGTGACGTATCGAAAAATGGGAATACGAGAAGACGATACCCTAAGGCTCGTACAGGCCTTAGTGGTTAGTCGAATCACGTATGCCTTACCGTACCAAATCCCGAACAGGGAGGAGGAAAAGCAGGCTAACGCAATAATCCGAACTACTTTCAAAGCTGCTCTGGGCCTGCCTAAATGTACTTCAACGGAGCGCATGCTAGCTTTGGGAGTGCACAATACTTTGGACGAACTGAGGCAGCCCACCCTGATGCGACAGAGGGAGCGCCTCAGCTTCACGAAAACTGGTAGGGCAATATTGCCTAGACTCAATAATCCAGCATACCCCATTTATCTCACAGAGCAGGCTGTACCTCTCCCTCCTTCGATGAGAGAAAGCACGCGCACAAAACATTCAATCAGCGTACTCTAATAATCATAGGTGCAACACGTACTACACGGACGCAGCTGTGTATGCAGAGGCGACCGGCCAGCGCTACCAAAGAAGGTATGCCCTGTCAGTCGTGAACGCGATCAGCCAACAGCAAATTACCGCGTCGGCCACGGCGGGATCACCCACCTCGGCTGAAATATTAGCAGTGGCGATCGCACTCGCTCACGTGGAGGGTTCGCAAAGGGACTCGGTCGTAGTCACGGACTCCCAGGAGACATGTCGCATGTTTCTCAAGGGGCACGTGACAGCGGCTAGCCTCGCGATAATCCCCAAATCCTTCAACCAGCATCATCGCCTACTCTGGTGCCCGGGCCACGCGGGGGTACAAGGGAAGGAAAAGGCTAACGCGTTATCTCGAGGGTTCAATAACCGAGCGACAGCGTCCTCTTCTAACCCTAACCACCAGCACTATCTCTCACAAAATTCCAGCAATTTAAATGCCAAAGACATCCTTGTTCATCAGCGTGGAGTCCGCTGAAAATACCCGCGGCCTCACCCACAACTGAGTGGGGATGAGGCCGCCGGTTGGCGTAAAATACAGACCGGGATATTCCCCCATTTAAAATAGCTAAATGCCATGTATCCCACTCGTTATAGGGCCAACTGTCCTTGATGCTGTGTCATACCTACCGTAATACATATAACCTGGGAGTGCACTAAGCACCCTCATAGGCCAAATACCGATGACACAATGGAGCAGTGGGAGGCACAGCTCGCCTGCTCCGACCTGGCAGGACAAAAGTCCTTAATTAGCCAGGTCAGGCAGGAGGCAGAAGCCAGTGGGGCCCTGGACTGAGAGGCTCCGACCGCCCCCCCCCCCTCCTTCAAATCTTTTCCATTTCAATAAAGTTTCTATCCATGTATCTAGGTTTGGCTGACGTCAACGCAGTTCAAGTCTCGCCTGAACCTAGAATAAGCGGCCTTATGGGTGCAGACTATTACTGGCAGGTCGTCAGCGGTAGAATTCATCGAATGGATGGCTCCTTGACCGCCATCGAAACTATCATAGGATGGACACTTCATGGAGATACAAAAAGTCAACCTAAGTTCGACAAGCCGGAAACAATAAGGAACTTCAATATATGCTTAACGGAAGACAACGTTTTCCAGCAACCGAGGTCTTTCTGGGAAGTAGAACACCTGGGAGTGACTAACGAAGACAAACTTTCGAAAGATGACGAAGACGTCCTGAAGAACTTCGTGGAAACAACTGTTAGAAACAGTGGTCGCTATCAAGTTGAACTGCCGTGGCGCAGCAATTGTTCCCAGCTTAAAAACAACCGGGATGTCGCGTTAAAGAGGCTGGAGTCTTTGGAGAGAACGCTACATCGAGAACCAGAATTTCAGAAGGAATATGACACTGCCATCAGGAGCTTCTATAACAACGACCTCGCTGAGAAGGTCACAATGAACAGTACGAGTGAACAGATCACGTACTATATGCCACACCGAGCAGTAGTGCGACGCAACAAAACTACGACTAAAGTACGGGTGCTATTGGACGCCTCTTCTCATGTTTCACTCGCCTTCACTTACCAACGTCTTGTGGACAGGGCCGAATTTGAACCCCAACATCCTCGACTTACTGCTGAAGTTTCGAAGCTTCAAGATTGGAATTTCCGCCGACATCGAAAAAGAGTTTCTTCAAATATCGCTGGCTGAAAAAGGCCGAGACGCGTTTCATTACTTCTTGTTTGAAGAAGGGTCTTCCAATATTGAAGAGTTGCGCATGACAAGGGTTCCTTTTGGCGCCTGCAGCAGTCCATTTCTCCTTGCTGCAACTCTGCGACACCACTTCCAACTGGTAGAAGACGAATACTCTTCCACTGCCAAGCTATTGAAAGATCATTTCTACCTAGATGACTTGGTTATCGGGGCACAGAACAAGGAAGAAGCGCAGGAAGTCATTAGCGATTGTCTCTGTATCATAAAGGAGGCTGGAGTGCATTTAACAAAGTGGATGACAAATGATGGGCACTTACTAAACTTTTAAAATAGTAGAGACTTAAAGGTACAGTTCGATGTAGAAAAAGAAAAGAAGATTCTTGGTCTCGTTTGGGATACCGACAAAGACATCTTAAAGCTATCACTAACGAAGATGCTTGAATCATTGAGTGAACAAAGGGTCATGAAGAGACAGATCTTAAGCTTCGTCTCACTCATGTACGATCCCTTTGGATTCTTAGCGCCGTTCGTCCTGGTAGTGAAGTTATTTATACAAAGACTGTGGTTAGAGAAATACACCTGGGATGCGCCACTTCCTGAGTCTCTTCTTATATAGTGGACAGCGTAGACTAAAGGCCTCAGAACTGTTAATCAGCTAGAAGTCAAGAGATATTTTGGTCAAGCCCTCCTGGGCAAGAATGTGCAGGTTACAATACGCGCTTTCAGTGACGCTAGCCCAGTTGCGTATGGCGCCGTGCTTTACCTTGAGATACAAGACTTCCAGGGAGCCACAACAGTTCAGCTACTACTAGCCAAGTCGAGAGTCGCACCTATACAAAAGATAACTGTGCCACGATTAGAACTGATAGGAGCCCTAGTTGCAGCTCGACTAGCTGCAACAGTGAAACGTGCCCTAGATCTAGAGGGCATTGAAACATTAATGTGGACAGATTCTATGATCGTGATTCATTGGCTACGCGGTTCAGCGAAACGTTGGGAACAGTTCGTAGCAAACCGAGTTACACAGGTACTCTTCCTAACTGATTTGAACATCTGGATACATTGTCCGAGTGATCAAAATCCAGCCGATTTACTGTCAAGAGGATCCACTGCGGAGCAACTCTTACGAAGTTCAATTTGGTGGAAAAGACCAAACTTTCTCGACACTGACACGACAATCAACGAGCCCTGCTACACCGAGGATACAGTTGAAATAGAAAAAAACTACCTGTACAGCAGCAGCAATTCAGGATACAGTCGGCGTAGAAGAGGAAATTACGTGTTTGAAAGCAACTGCTCGACCAGTGCTTACAATCGTAAACATCAACGACTACAGCTCTTATAACCGACTAATGCGTATAACTGCGTGGATACAACGATTTGCTAGAAATCGCAGGTACACAGACACCAGGAAGAAGGGACCTTTAGACGCAACTGAAGTACAAGAGGCTGAAATTTATTGGATACGTTGAAAACAAGATAAAGTATTTGGACCGGATGTCAGCAGAATGGACATTACCCTCCAGCGGTTCAGACCATATCACGACGAATTAGGGCTTGTTCGCTTGGGAGGTCGTCTTCAATTCAGCAACCTCTGGGAAAGTTCCAAGCACCCCATTCTGCTTCCTGCATCAGACACATTCACAAAGCTGTTGATTACGAAGGAACACCAACGACTTTTACACGCTGGAATCAGTTTTCTTTCGACTGAGCTGAGGGAACACGTTTGGATATTGAGGGCCAGGCAGGCTGTAAAGAAAGTCATTCACGAATTCACAGTCTGCCGACAATATTCCTGCAAGCCATACTCGGAGTCCTTCTCGCCTCTGACAGCTGAACATGTTCAACCCTCTCCCCCTTTCGAAGTCAGTGGTATCGATTTTGCCGGTCCGCTTCTACACAAAGATAACGGAGGAGCAACGAAGAAATGTTATATACTCATCTTTACATGTGCAGTCGTCAGAGCAGCTCACCTGGAGCTTGTCACAAGTCTTTCTTACGACAAATTCCTGCTAGCATATAAACGATTTGTGGCACGACGAGGAATTTGTAAGACTGTATATTCCGACAACGCCAAGACATTTAGAAAGGCCTCAAGGGAAATCCAGTGAATTTATGAATTAATGAAATCTCAGAAAGTACAATCGTATTTCGGAAGTCACCGAAATACATCACCGAACAAGCTCCCTGGTGGGGAGGATTTTGGGAACGACTCATTCGATCTGTGAAGTCTACATTGAAGAAAACACTGGGAAACAGTTTCTTTACCTAGGAAGAACTTTCGACCACGCTCTATCAAGTAGAAGCGATGATAAATTCACGACCGATAACATTTGTGTATGCAGAAGCCTCTGAACCAATGCCGCTTACGCCAAGTCATTTCCTCATAGGCCAACGATTCACTATGCTTCCTCCAGACTTGTCGAGCACAGCATCAGAAAAGACACCGTCGTCACGCGAATTACTTCAGTGAAGCTGGAAACACAGAGAACATATGTTAAATAACCTCTGGAACCGGTGGCGACGAGAGTACCTTCAAGAACTTCGTTCAGCTCACATTAATGAAGGTAGAAAGTCAGAATCAGTGATGCTTGGAGACATAGCACTCATAAATGAATTAAACGCGCCAAGACAATTGTGGAAGATTGGACAAGTGACTCAAGTATTTCCGGGCAGCGACGGCAAAGTTCGCTCATGAAAAGTACGCACTTCCAATGGCAACACGTTGCGGAGACCGGTACAAATGTTGTACCACCTAGAATCTGCCGAGCAAGCTCCGTATTGAAAAGAAACGAGCACACTCAAATTGTTCAGCCCGAAGCTGTTAAATAATATGCTCCGAAAAAGAAGTGATGAAGCCGAAGTTAGAAAGGAGCGTGGAGCCGAGCGCTTGCTTGCATTTTTTTAGTTGTTTCGACAAGCGTCGAATAAAGAAGACGTTTTTTAGTTCGGCTCTGCTTCGTGGTTTTCAATATTCACCAGCCTGCTTTTTCTCCAATTTTACATTGAAGTCGCCCATTACTATAGTATGTTGACTTTGCACTTTTCTCATTGGTAATTCAATATCTTCATAAGACTAATCTACTTCATCATCATCCTGACTGGATGATGGAGAGTAGGCTTGTACTACCTTTAATCTACACCTCTTATTAAGTTTGATTACGACTACAGCTACCCTCTCATTATTGCTGTAGAATTCGAGTTAAGTCAAGTCAAGTTTATTTCCAACAACACCGAGTCGGAGGTCCTTGCACGAAAAGATGAAGCAGATATCTTGAGAGTGACCAAGGACCCATTACCTAGCAGCTGGCATATAGCAAAAATAATCACCTGGAACACTGTGCACAAATGCAGCCATGAAATATAATTCACGCAACGCAACCCCTTTAGTACACAAAATAATTGCATATAATACAGATGTCACACAATCCTTGTAAACAATTGTGCAAAGGCGACAACAATACTTTTATACGTAAAATGAAATATTTATCAAGATAGCAAAAGAAAGGTGTTGTTCGAGTGGTTCTTGCATGTTTAAAAGTATATTTCGCACATGTTTCTTGAATTTACATTCTGTCAGTTCGAATTTCGTACAAGAATTTGTTCAGTATTGCTGGTATCTGGTATTCAAGTAATTCTCCGTAGCTTGCACGGTAAAAAGGAACTGGTATGGATTGAATTCGGAGAGAGTATCGGGGGGAGCTTTCAAATGAATGCTCATAAAGCTTGTTTCATTTTGTATAAACACGTACTTTATATGTGTAAAGATCACTTGCTGTAGTAATAGCGTGATTTATGAACAGCTGATGAGTACGTAGTTCGCGAGGGTGCCCATAAATGTTTTCAGATATTCTGAGAACCTCTTTCTGCAACACCCCAAGTCTGTTAGGTTCTGATCAGACGTTCTTGCCCATACTAGCGCGCAGTAAGACAAGCGAGAGTTCAAGTGGCCGTAATAGATAGCTTTTTTTAACCATAATGGAACTAGATTTGATAACCTGCATAGACAGCCTACTTTTGCACACTTCGGAAGCAAGCCTTCACACATGGGTAGTCCACGACATGTTTTCTTCGAACCATGACAAACACCTAGAAATTTTGCGTGCGAATGCACTCTAACATTGTGCCTTGAAAGGAGAATTTCATAATAATACATGGTTTGTTCGTAGGCCTAAAAATAATGTGTTGTCACCCAGCTATACAACTCAAACAGTTTACCACCGATAGATTGGCAAAAAAACGTCTCCCTTTAGCGATGGCTGGTCCTCGGAGAGCGCGCCCGCAACCACGAACTTCGTCGTTCTCGCCTTAAGGGTCCCGTGTCATCACGTGCAAACTTATTTCGCGTTGATGAGGCGGTTTGTAAGGGTTGCTTATCCCTCGCATGCGTAGTACGGCTTCATCCGTACTACGTGGACGACTTCAGCACGGGGACGGTGCCGGTTCGAACCACGATCAGAGCTTTGATGCACCACCTCGTAGTTCACATCACTGAGGCGGGGCCGAAATAGCGGCGCAATAACTTCATAGGGGCCGAAATAGCCGCGCAACAATTTGCCTGAGAGCCCATAGTGTCGGATAGGTGTCCACACCCACACGCTGTCGCCTGGTAAGTACTGGACATTCCGTCGAGTCCGGTTGTAACGGTAGGCGTCGGTATTCTGCTGGGTGCGGATGCAATTCCGAGCAAGCTGGCGAGCTTCCTCGGCTTTCTCGACGAAATCTTCAGTGGTGTCATTCCTTGTGGTTCCGTGGTCTACCGGGAGCATGGCGTCTAAGGGGGTTGTAACGCGACGTCCGTGAACAAGCTCGAATGGTGTAAACTCGGTGGTCTCCTGCACAGCGGTATTGCAAGCAAACGTGACGTACGGCAAAATTTCATCCCATATTTTGTGTTCCACAACAATGTACATGGAGAGCATGACGGCTAATGTTCTGTTTAGACGCTCTGTTAAGCCGTTAGTTTGGTGATGATAGGCTGTGGTCTTTCGGTGGTCGGTATGGGTCAGTGTGACGACTTGTTGCAATAACTCCGCTGCAAACGCTGCACCGCGGTCAGTAATGAGTACAGCGGGTGCACCGTGGCGAAGCGCGATGTTGTGGACGAAGAAGCTGGCGACTTCAGCAGCAGTTCCCCGCGGCACAGCTTTCGTCTCCGCATAGCAAGTTAAATACTCAGTTGCCACGATTATCCACTCATTTTCGAAGGATCACGTGGGGAACGGCCCAAGAAGGTCCATTCCCACTTGCTGGAACAGCACCAGAGGCGGATCCAAAGGCTGAAGGAGGCCGGCAGGCTTGACGCGTGGAACTTTACGCCTCTGACAGTCACGTCACGTTCGCACATAGCGCTGAACCGACGAAAATAGGTGTGGCCAATAGTATTTTCGCCGTATGCGCCCTAATGTCCTCGCGAAGCCTAAGGGGCCTGCACAGGGAATGTCGTGACACGCCTATAAAACTTCCTCGCGCAGTGCCGTCGGGACAACGAGAAGGAACGTCTCCTACACCGTTTCGCAGGCAGTACGACGTCAATCCTCGTGAAAGTGGGCGTGGGACAACAACGTGAGCTCCCTCGAGATATCGGATGACTGGAAGCCGCTCAGCGACTGCACGTTGATAGTCAGCCATGCGCACCACGTCGAGGACACCATGAAACCGCAAACCTAGAGCAAGTCGGAGGATGTCAAGGGAATAGGAGAACGTGACAAGCAGTCAGCGTCGCTATGCTTATGGCCGGATCAGTAGACAACGGCTATGTCGTATTCCTGGAGGCGGAGGCTCCAATGAGCGAGGCGACCTGACGGGTCTCGTAGATTGGCAAACCAGCAGAGCGAGTGGTGATCGCTGATTGCTCGAAATGGCCGGCCGTATAAGTAGGGTTGGAACTTGCTGATGGCCCACACGACTGCTAAGCATTCTTTTTCGGTCGTTGAATAATTAGCTTCTGCGTTTGTCAGACTACGACTCGCGTACGCAATTACACGTTCTGTGCCATCTTGCCATTGAACCAGAATGGCCCCGAGTCCTACGTTGCTGGCGTCGGTGTGTGTTTGAGTTTCCGCGGTGTCATCAAAATGCGCCAGCACTGGAGCGGATTCAAGGCGTTTACGCAATTCGGTGAAGGCCTGCTCTTCGTCTTCCGTCCGTGCAAAGGGCACATCTTGTCACGTCAGTCTCGTGAGTGGTTCAGCAATCCTTGAGAAGCCTTCAACGGAACGACGGTGGTAAGTGCAGAGGCCCAGGAACCGCTGGACAGCCTTTTTGTCTTTAGGACGAGGAAACTCGGCAAAGGCAGCGAGTTTTTCTGGGTCTGGTCGTACTCCTTGGGAACTGACCACGTGGACTAGAAACTAGAGTTCATGGAAGCCAAAGTAACATTTTTCAGGCTTGATGGTGAGGTTGGCTTTGCGTATTGCGGTAAAGACACTTCGTAGCCGGGCGAGATGTTCATCGAACGTGCTCGAAAACACAACAACGTCGTCTAGGTACACTAGACACGTCTGCCACTTTAGTCCAACGAGTAAAGTGTTCATCATTCGTTGGAACGTTGCAGGAGCGGAACAGAGACCGAAAGGCAGCACTTTAAATTCGTAGAGCCCATCGGGAGCCACGAAGGCGGTTTTTTCACGGTCACGCTCGTCCACTTCGATTTGCCAGTAGCCAGACTTTAGGTCTAACGAAGCAAAGAACTGAGCATGATGCAGACGGTCCAAAGCGTCATCGATCCGTGGCAGGGGATAAACGTCGCGTTTAGTGACTCGGTTAAGGCGTCTGTAGTCAACGCAGAAGAGGACTGTGTTGTCTCTCTTTTTTACTAGTACGACAGGCGATGCCCACGGACTTGTCGACGGCTGGATGACGTCATCATTTAGAATTTCTTGAACTTGACGCTTAATCGCCTCCCGCTACATAGGTGACACGCGATACGAATGCTGACGAACAGGCCGCGCCGACTCCTCTGCAACGATCCGGCCGGAGAATTCTGGCAGTAGGCCCAGCAGCTGATCCTTCTGTACATCTGCTAAGTCAGCATTAATGTGGACACGGGTATTCAGGCTGGCGTGAGTTGTTGCATCCGGTGAAGTAACGTGCCGATGTGGGAGAAATCAGCAATGTCGTTCAGGAATGCCACATCTGTACCTTGAGGGACGTGCTGATACTCATGGCTGAAGTACGTTTGTCAACAAAACTTGCGAGCACTTATGCTGTATTCGAACAAGGCCCGGGCGATGCAGATGTATCTTTCGAGCAGCAGCGGGATATTTGCCTCGGCAATACCCTCATAGCCGTCGAATGCGTCGCAGGTGACGAGGGTCACTACGCTGCTCCTTGGCGGCACCACGATGTTCTCGTCAACAATCCTCAAGGCGTTGACATACGTGTCGTCAGTGCTGCTCCCTGCTAAGGGCTGCGCCGTCGAAAACGTTACCCGCGGCTTTTGTAAGTTAATCACAGCTCCATTAGCCTGCAGAAAGTCCATTCCCAGAATTAGGTCCCTCGAACAGCTTGGGAGGATAAAGAAATCTCCGAGGTACGTAAACCCACGAATGCTCACTCGCGCTGTGCATCTTCCTACCGGGGTTAGCAGATGGCCTCCTGGAGTGCGAATCTGCGAGCCAGTCCACTCGGTAGAAACTTTCTTCAGCTTACAGGCAAGGTCCAGGCTCATAACTGAGATGTCCGCTCCAGTGTCGATTAACGCCGTTATTTCTTCGTCGTCTATGGCGACGGGAATGTTCAACGTTACTACCTCTCGTGAGGTGTTTGACTCCGTCTGTACGTCTGCATCGTTCTGTTTTCGTCGTTGTCGTCGTGGTGGAGGATCTTGCGTACGGTCGTCGTCAGCGGCCTCACCGCCGGAGGTCGCTGAACTCAGTTTGCCCGACCCGCCGAGCTAGGCGAGCGGCGTCGCAGAGCGCCACGAGTAAACGCTCGGCTTGGTGATGGTGACCTGTAACGAGCAGGAGACGACGAACAGGGCTCCTGCCGTCGCTGATCAACATTGCGACGATTCGCGACGAAACTCTCTATTTCCGGCGGCCCCTACCCAGGTCGTAGACGACGTGCATTCGGCGAGAATCCACGGAGCCCCACTTGACGATAAGGACACATTCTGCAGATGTGTCCGGCTTCGCCACAATGACAACAAAGGGGCTTGTAGTCTGTGGTGCGCCCGACGTCGCTCTTCCTAGTCCTTGCTTCGGCGATGTGCGGTGGGCTGCGAGGCGGCCTGAAGCTTACGTCCATTTGTTGAGTGGGGTGTACCGTGCTGCACGCACTTGAGGGTGGCGACGGCGTACCGCTTCAGCGTAACTCATTTCGACGTGCGGTCCTTACTGTGGTGCCTCGTACGGTCCAGGAATATGGACGGCCTGTCGGACCTCGGCGCGCACCATTTCTGCAATGGAAAGTTGTCCCACAGGGGCAGTGGTCGTCTGCATCTTTTTCAGTCATCCTTGACGACAGTCCTGATGAGTTCTCGCAAGGCGCCAACGTCGTTACCGAGGGTAACGGCAGAGACCTCCCTTGAAATCATGGCGTCGCGGTTGTTCTGCCTGGCCCGCTCTTGAAGGGCCTTTTCCATAGTACTGGCTTCGTCATGAAACTCTGCAAGTGTCCTCGGCGGATATCGAATGAGGCCAGCAAAGATTTCCTCTTTGACGCCGCGCATGAGATGGCACACCTTCTTTGTTTCAGTGATAGAATAGTCCGCACGTCGTAAAAGCCGATTCATGTCTTCTACGCACGCCGTCACTCGCTCATTCGGGCCTTGAATTCTTGCCTCTAACGCTAACTCCGCCCTCTCCTTCCTGTCCGCCCTGGCGAAGGCATTGAGGAACTGCCTACGAAATTCTTCCCATGACGTCAGTGTCACCTCGTGGTTCTCAAACCATGTTTTCGCGGAATCCTCAAGAGCGAAGTACACGTAGCGTAGCTTACGCTCATGGTTCCAGTCGTTGAGGTTGGTAACCCGGTCAAAATGGTCAATCCAGTCGTCAGCGTCCTCTGAAGCACTTCCGTGGAACAGATTCGGCGTCCGGATGTGATTGAAGACAACGTGCGACGCTGCAGGAGTGGCAGAAGGTGGTGGGTTCGTCATTCTAGTTCATTCGGGTAGCAGACCGTGCTGTGGCTGGAGTCCCTGGAGACGTCGGCTGGCACGTACGTGCACAGGGGTAAGCTCGGCTGAACTACTCGCCGGGCTTAGGCCTGGGGTATGCTTCGGCGATCTTAACATCGACCATACCCCGCACGTCCACCAGAAATGTCATCCAGCTATTACAACTAAAACAGTTTACCACCAACAGATTGGCAAAATATCGTCTGCCTTTAGCGATGGCTGGTCCTCGGAAAGAGCGCGCGCAACCACGAACTTCGTCGTTCTCGCCTTAAGGGTCCCGCGTCCTCACGTGCAAACTTATTTCGCGTCAGTATTTTGTTGTACGTACGTTTAATGCAAGTTTGTTTTCACTAAGCCGCACTTCGAAATGTCTTATATAATTGGTTACAGTAACTTTGACACTGTTCATTGCACAAGCACTAAAAACACATTCGTATCATCTGCACACATAACTAGTTTTTCTGTGTAAGGAATATTACATATATCATTAATATAAACTATGAATAATATTGGCCCACGATCAAACCTTGTGGAACGCCATGCTTAAGTTCAATTTCTGCTGAAGTTAAGCTTTCGTCTTTAACGCATTGTTTTCTGGCAAATGAGTGATTACTAATAAGTTCGAGAGCAACACCGCGTATTTTTGTCCTAGGATATCACGTTTTATACTATCAAAAGCCTTTCTCAGATCAAGAAACAATGCAAATGTATGCAGCCTTTTTTCAAAATTGTTTAGTATCTCTTCTTTTACGTTTGATAGGGCTAATTCAGTGGACTTGCCTTTCTGGAATCCGTACTGAGCACTGTTTATTAGGTTATACTTACTAAGAAAGTTTTTTAGTCTGCAATTTATGGCAGACTCAAACACCTTCGATAGAACAGGCAAGACAGAGATTGGCCGGTAATTTGAAATGTCATTTAGAGCAGCGCCTTTATGCACAGGGCATAAACGAGCAAGCTTCACATTGGAAGGGAAAACTCTGGAAAGGAACATACAATTAATAATATGAACCAGGGGCTCTGAGATGAGATCCGCAACATACTTCATAGGCGCCGCATTTAATTAATCAGAACCTGTTGCGACATTGTTACGTAGTATATTTATCGAGCTTAATAGCTCAAACGGTGTCGCTGGGGCTAAACTAATTTTTGGGCTGTCTTACTCCACGGCAGATTCTTCCTGCGTACTCTGTTCTGAAGGCGGCAAATAGTCGCCGGAGTGGGCCGAATATTCATTCAAAGCCACAATACCTGCATCAACGCTCATGTCTGGGGAGAGGGCTTTGACGTTGAAAGGCGTTTTGTTTTCCGCAAATTGTCCCAGATTATTAACTGCATTCCATAGTTTGCGAGGATCATTATAAATCTTGGCGAATAGGCATTTAAAATATATCTTCTTTGCTTTTCTATGTTATTTAGTTTGTTGCGATACGTTTTGAATTCTTTTGGAACGGCTAGGTCACGTGTTTGAACAAACTTATGATACATCTTGTTTTTTTTTATTTTCATTCTATTGTAAAGGCTCGCGCTGATCCATGGCTTTCGAATTTTCTTTTTTTTTAATGTGTGCGATACGATGGGAAAAATTGCTGTCGTAACATGTTTTGAGATAGGGAAAGAAAACGCTATATGCGCGATCAGAATCCTGTTCTGCATACACGAAAGACCAGTTCGTAAGCGCTAGTTCCGAGCGAAATTTCTTAAGTGTGAGACTGTTTATGACTCGATACGTTGTTTTGTCAGTGCAGTTAGGTTTGTTAGGTGTAGTAGAGAAAAGAGCGAAGACTGGCAAGTGGTCACTGAGGTCGAGTGAAAATAGGCCAGAAGAAATATTATTTGTTGGCGCGTTTGTGATGCAAATGTTCAGCAGTGTGGCGCTATGATCAATAATTCGGCTGGGCAGCCTAATGGCGTTCTAACAATGATAGGTGGACAAAATAGTTTCAAATTGCACGCTGGCTGCGTCATGGCTTATCATGTTGATATGTATGTCACCCATGAGAAAAAATACACATGCAGTAAGTTTAACTAACATATAGGGCTTTCAAAGGTATCAAGAAATTCATACTTTGGTTAATCTTGTCCTCTATGTCCTTATGGATTAGCAATCCTACCCCTACTGCTTCTTATCTAGGAGACCTCTATAGCACAGGACATGTCCGTTATTCAAAAATGTATAAGCCTCAGCTGTTCTTCTAATCTCACTAAGGCCGATGATATCCAAAACAATGTCTGATAATTCCTCAAAGAGTCCTGCTAAGCTAGCCTCACTCGAGAGCGTTCGGGTGTTAAACGTTGCAAGGGTCAGTTTCAATTGCGGCCTGTCCGTATCCCGAGATCCTTAGCACCCTCTGCTGCGTTACAGGTCTGACCGCCGCCTTGGTCAGGTGCTCTGCAGCTGCTGGGGAGTGAGGCCCATTGGGTAATTTTGTTAGCCATTTGGGAGGGCGTGGCAGAATACTGCATCAGGGAGGCCAATTCCTGACCTGGTGAGGGAGTGTCTTGTTGAAGCTTTGTGGGCCTTCCTAAT
This sequence comes from Dermacentor variabilis, assembly GCF_050947875.1. Classification (NCBI taxonomy): domain Eukaryota; kingdom Metazoa; phylum Arthropoda; class Arachnida; order Ixodida; family Ixodidae; genus Dermacentor; species Dermacentor variabilis. The sequence continues at coordinate 5,243,741 of NW_027460280.1, forward strand.
TTGACTGTACCTGGATTAGTACAGCCCCACTCGCTCTCGGCACCTTTTGCCGGCGACAGGTGTCAATACAATCCTGCAGAAGTTGTGCACTGGAGGAGGTGAATTTCAAGCTCACCATCATTAAAAAAACCTTATAGCGGGATTCGATCTTTCGACTATGGCAACGGAGTATTCGCCATAGCTCAGTCTGATAGTCCCGCAGGCTGAGAGGCTGCCTTATCGCCAACAACTACAGCCCCGAGGGCCCTACATGCCTAGAAGTGATAGTGACATGATAGTGAAGTGACATGATAGAAGTGTCCGCGATACAAGATGGATAGCACAATATAGAACGATTTCTAAACGGTTCCGGCCTTGTAGTGCGCAGGTGACACGTCGTAGTATTGCTCAATGGCTCCAACATCGTGGTTTCGGAGCCACCCGTATGCATGCGGCCATGAACGCGGCTAGATATGCGATACATTTTCGGCGAACTTGAACAATACTTAAATGTAGTGTGGAAAAGAGAATGAGAAGAAGTAAAAACTTTCAGCGCTTACTGAGAATTCACGAGTAGCGTGTTCAAGGTGGTACACCAAACAACTCACGGTATCTGGTGTCTGTCGAATGCATCAGACAAATCTTTCCAAACGAGACGGACGTGGTACTGATGCGCCGCGCAAGGCTGTGACGTCGGATGTGAGGAGGGTACATTGACTGAGACTTTCACTCAGAGGCAAGTTCTCAGTGGCGAGACGTGCGCGCAAACAATAGTTTTGAGCCGCGCATAAGATATGCGACCTTGGAAGCTACCTTATAACTTCATCGCTAGTTATAGAAGGAGCCTCTGTAATCTGTTCATTACTGCTTCAAATGTAGGTATCGTGGTTGCTTTGGGTAGTGTACAGGTCAGTATAGAATTCTTCCGTTGCTTTGCTGATGGGATTACCCTGCTTATCTTTCTGTACGTACATCTTGGCTTGTGACGCAGCGACAAATCTAGGCACCTCGAGGCCACATCGCAAATCTCGGTTATATGCTGGAAGTTGTTACGCGTCCTCGAGGGAACATTTTACTGCAATAACTTTACAAATTGGTCCATTAATAGCCGAGATAGAAATATTTCAGAGCAGCGAGCCCATGCCACCAGAAGGCGAGCGTCACCGCCATCATAGACATTCGCCCCGCTTGCCTCCATCTAGCCTCTGCAAGCGAAATTTCTTCGGTGCGTTCTTGCTGGCAGATCGCGTGACGTAGTGCCCCACCTTCTTTTTTTTGGTGCTTTCTGACTGCCCGGCGCACTTCGGCTGACGGTATCGCGCGCGAGCTGTTGCTTTTGTCTCGTTTCGTGGAGCGCTCGATTTAGCGCGCTGTGCGCGAGAGTACCTCACTAGGCGTATAAGCCTAAGTCAGCGCTACATGAACACTAAGGCAGACAGAAGTGGATCCCAAAGCACGATTGCGCGTTGGAGCGTGGTAGAAAATGGCACAGTTTCGTTGTCTGCGCGCGCGACTACACGAACAAGCAGACGAAACGGACGTACATCTCTCTTGCTGCGGTGCGAAGTAAAACAAAAACACGCAGACATTCGGTTTGTGAACTTAATATTTCTCTTAAATTTATTTCGTCTATTGAAGCAACAGATTACCCTAATAAGCGATGTTGCCTTGAATAATTCTCAATATCACGTGCTACTATGAACGACGTCAGAGCACTGCCATGTATTCAGGCACACTTGCGTGCGCCATATCTGTCGACTCTCCGGTTGGGAACGCGGTGCCCGCGATAAGGGCAAACGTCGTTCCGTTTGAAATTTCAGCTTTGTCCACGGGGCTTAGCGGTGTAATACTTTTGCAGACGGGATCGTTATCGCATTGTATGCACTGCACTTGTCTTCGTTTCTGTTAAATTTTAGTTTGGTCGGCGTAGTGCCCCGGGTTTTGTCTATCTTTTCACCATACACTTGTCTGTTCGAAATGGCCGGGCTTGGAGAGGGGTCTTTTAAGTTCAGCACAGAGAAATCGGGAATAATCTTCTTCAACGAAGATACGAGTTATTACGTGGTGTTAATATAACAGCAAGTCATAGTCAAGCAATATAAATACCTCGGCGTATACCTAAGTGAAACAAATACTTACTCCGGCACCAACCAACATAATCTCAATATAAAAGAGAAGCGCAACGCAGAAAATAAGGAAACATACAGCACCTTCGGGCCAGGTTAAATATAAGGTGGTGCGAGGGATTTGGAAATGAGTAATGGTTCTAGCGCTAACGTTGGAAAATGTCAATCTGCCCATAAAATCAGGCATCGTTTACGGGTTGGAAGTTAAGCAAAGATAGGTTGGTAGGAACTCACAGCTAAACCACAAATGAGGCATTGCAGGGCGACATTGTGAAAGCCTCGTTTGAATTCAGAGCAGCGCAGAACAAACTGGTTTCTAGGACTCAGGAATACGGATCGAAATGAATAGGTGGCAAAAGTGCACAAGAATCTGTTCTTGAAAAGCGTGGACACAGAATGCAGGAAGAGGTGTCAAGAAAGCTGGCAACCAAGCACAGGGTAATTAAAAGTGTAACTAGACAACCAGCAGCCACCAGAAATAAAGTGACAATAACAGAGAGCGAATTGGATGCAAGGAATGAAAGCAAAAAACACCATGGAGATCTACAAGAGTGGGAAGAAAGAAACCATAAGGGAAGTGTGCGCGATAACACAAACTGCAGTGCTTTGCTAATTTAGGCTCCCGCTGGTTGCTTAATTACAAAAACATACTGGTGCAAAAATTCCCAATTAGGTGAGGCATGTGCATGCTACAGCAAAAATGCGGAGGCGACTCAGCAAATCGTAATGGAAGGGAAAGGGATTCACCCAGCGTGATCCGGAGGTAACATGCACCGTCCTTCAAACGCTTCGATGTAAAGTGGACGGAAGCGCCGACCTTTAAGCACTCGATATAAGAAAGAGATGTTTGGGCTATTGGCGAAAAAAACAGGGAAGAAAGTCATTTTCACCGAAACCTGCCTGCATCCAGATATTTCTGATAATGAAATGTTTCCCTCGCCAACACTTACAACATATACCGACATGACTGCTTTGACAAGCGAGGTGGTGGCGTCATCCTTGCACATAAAAAATCATTACATCTTATTACATTAACTCAGACTCAAATTTCGAGATTGTTTGGGTCGCCTGTCTAACCCAACGAACGTACTCACTGGAACCGGTCACCGTCCTCCTGATTTAAACTATCTTTTGCGGTCAAACCATGCTATTGCAATTGAAGCGTTTCCGCATTCCCTACTTAGCCAAGACAATGATTATCAGTTGGTCATGCAGCGTGCTTCCTTGCCAAAGGTGCCAGCATTGAATGAATGTGCCCGCATGTACGAAGCTTACTAAACCTTATTGTTGAGGGCGCAAAGTGTCGTTAGTGCATCGCATTGATCACATGACACACATAAAAAGAAGGCACGCGAACAGAAAAATCCATGATTTGACTCTGTGAACAGCGCGGCGCGCTTGCCTCATATGCGAATTTCTATGCAATGAGCAGTTTCACAGGCTAGTTTATTGATTTCGAGTGGCAAAAACTTGTGTACGAAGCTTGCGCTATGTACGCTAACGATTGCCACTATGTAAACACTACCACTGGTAGCATGCACTGCAAAGCAAACGGCCACGTAGTAAGGCAAAGGAGGAGACCGTCGACAATCCGTGGTGGCGCTGTGGGTGGAAACTTGAGGTTGCCCCTGATTTGAGGAATTGGCACACGCCCTCAAGCGCAAAGGCCTGAGGGGAGGCGATGTCTTCTGCTTCACTTGCGGCTACCCTCGTCGAGCTGGTGCCAAGCCTCCCTTGTATACAGACGGTATACCGTCTTAGCATAGCAGGTTACAGAGTGGCCACAAAGTACCGTGCGGGTTCCGCAGCCATTGCGTTTGCGCACAGTCGGTGTGCCCAGTGCATCAGTACTAGGCACTTGCTTGCTTGCCCGGTATACGCAGCGAAGCTCGAGAGTGCTGACCTGATTTAGCTAAACGCATGACAAGTGTAGCCATGATTGGTTGTTGAGAAGACAGTGGTGCACCACCGGGACATGAAGTAGGATTTGTGTACACTACTACTTTGTTGCATTTCAGTTATCAGTACGCGCAAAGATATAGCGCAAGCAATCACCCTTAAAGCGATTCGGCGCCTAAATAGCTTCTTGTGGGGCCGTTAGCATCGTTTGTTATGCATTACAATTTTCCTCACGCTGGTTAGAACACCCAACATTTTATTTTGAACACATATGTCTGAATGTATCTTTCAAGATAGTTTTGCAATTGCCGGGGATTCCCGATGAACTGCAAGCAGAAATTGCCTGCCAAATGCACTTTTTCCTAAGCGTTTGCTCAAAAATACGCCTTCGTGTATACTCGCAACAGCTGCGAGGTTCCTAGGAGTTTGTTTTGTAACTTTAAAAGCACCCGAGGGAGCACACTGTTTCACGAAAGACTGCGCAACTCAGAATGATTGCAGCAGCCGTCCTTTAATGCTTTGCGTGCTTTGAGGACAGCTAACTGCTCAGACATTCCTCACAGAATGGAAGTTGCATTTGCAAGTGCAGCGAAAAAAAAAACAATTATGAGCGGCTGATCCTACACATTTCCGTACAAAGGTTCAGCAAGCACAGACGGTGCGAGACATTTCGTGCATGTTGAAACGCCAGCGACGCGAGCTCAGGCTGGGTCACGGCGGCACGACCACGCGCCTTTAGTTATGTCACCCACATCAAAGAACGCGGTGTGCGAGTGTTTTGATAGCGAACTGGCTTGTCCTGACACCCCGCAGGGGTATCTAGATACCAGGATCAAGATGGCCTCCAGAATCGAAAGTGGCCTTCAATATTCCCGTAATGCACGTGGTGCCGCAGGTGGCGCTGAATTTTCTAAAGTTGTCTATCTTAAGAGACAATGCTAATACCGATGATTAACGTACTCCCTCTTTGCCAATGTAGGCCAATGTGTCTTGGAAATAACGGTTTTTTACAATAATACATTGCTACATCGTTTAGCTTGTTGATGAAAGTGAAGCTAACGAGGGTCATTTATAAGCCAATATATTCCCATCACTAAATATACTGAGATAACATCAGGTGTCCTGAATACTTTGTTTAGCGCAAAACGACAGACACAAGAAAGACGACCAGGACAAGGCGCTACTCTCAACTTACATCATTTTATTGCGTCACTCCTTTATAGACCGCTCAAACCGGAGGAGCATGCGCAGTGAACACCATGCGGTGGAACCACCAACATCCGATCCCAAGAGCGTACTCATGCGACAGAATCCAAAAAACCAAATTCAGCGCTGTACAAGGTTAAGGAAGGCACACTAATGCACTGTGACCCCAATGACTGAATGAAAAATGCTTCCGATAACTCTCAGGCGGTGGTGTCACGGCTCTTCTTCAATATCGTGGTATCACGAAACATGGGTTTGCACTTGCATGTTTTACAATGCTGAGCCAAGCGGGAACCTGTGCCTGTTGGTATAGATCGCTCATGTTCTCTAAGGCGCTCGTTAACACAGCGGCCTGACTGCGCTACATACACTTTGCCACATGACAAGGGAATCTTATCAACCACACCGACGCTGCAATCTACAAACTTCACGTGGTTCTTTTCACCATCAGGTTTTTTACTTTTAGTTTTTTTTACTTCTTTTTGTTTTTGTGGTGACGTCAGTCTCGGAGGTTTTGCTTCAAAAACTGAAAGGGAAGCGGCACAAAAGTAACTGCATCACACAAAAGAAGAGGCCTGAAGTTGTGCCGTATTGCCACAGAGTGGCTCACAATCTAAAGAATGTCGCCACTAGATACCAAATTCCGGTAGTGTTTTCCGCTCCTCAGAAACTGTCAATGTTGTGCAGCCGTATTTCTAAAACAAGTAAAAAACCTGATTGTGAAAAGAACCACGTGAAGTTTGTAGATTTCAGCGTGGGTGTGGTTTGTGAGATTCCCTTGTCATGTGGCAGAGTATATGCAGGGCTGTCAGGCCGCTGTGTTAACGAGCGCCTTAGAGAACATGAGCGATCCATACCAACAGGCACAAGTTCCCATTTGGCTCAGTATTGTAAAACATGCAAGTGCAAACCCATGTTTCGTGATACCACGATTTTGAAGAAGAGCCGTGACACCACCGCCCGAGAGTTATTGGAAGCATTTTTCATTCAGTCATTGGGGTCACAGTACATTACTGTGCCTTCCTTAAGAGGAAGCTTTAGCTCGGGTGCTCTTATCTAAATACATGTAAAAAGAGAATTCGTTTTTCTCGGCATCCACTGCACCAGTTTTCACGAGGTTTGTTGCATTTAAAAGAAAAACTTAAAGTCTAGTCACTGTTGGTTTCGAATTTTTGAGTTAGGTCGTCAATCTTTTATTAAAAACTAGCGAAAATCCGAAATTCTCAAAAAACCAAACTGTCAAGTTTACAACTCCGTAACTCCTAAAAGAAAAACGATAATACAATTCTGTGAAATGCATCTAATAGTACATCCAAAGCGGACAAAATTGATATATTACACATGAATCTCAAAAATTTAGTAACATGGAAATACAGCTTTTGCAGAACCCTTGTAAACAACGTAACAAATTCACGTAAGAAGTAAAATGACCTATCGAATTTGTCCGCTTTCAATGATCTAATGGATGCCGTTCACAGAACCGCGATATCTGTTTTTGATACAGAGCTATCAATCCTTAAAAATTGTGCTTCTATTTTTTTCAAACGGTCAAATATTTGAAAATCGTTTTAAGGAAATTCAAGCCCTAAATAGAAATTCCGCTTCCAATAGTCACTAGAATTCAACTTTCTCTTTCAAATGCAACAAATTTCATTAATATCGGATCTGGGGTTACCTCTTCAAAACGTTTTTGCGTTTTACATGTATTTGAATAAGCCGCGTCGGAGTTGGGCCCGAGCTAAAGCTTCCTCTTAACCTTGTACAGCGCTGAATTTGGTTTTTTGGATTCTGTCGCATGAGTGCGCTCTTGGGATCGGATGTTGGGGCTCCACCGCATGGTGCTCACTACGCATGTTACTCTGATTTGAGCGGTCTATAAAGGAGTAACGCAATAAAATAATGTAAGTTGAGAGTAGCGCCTTGTCCTGGTCGTCTTTCTTGTGTCTGTCGTTTTCCGCTAAACAATGTATTCATGGATTCGCACCAACTAGCCCGCCAACGCATTGTGCTGATCAGGTGTCCTCTTTCAGCTTCAACCTGACGGCCAGATTATGCTGTTCAAGGTGTGTTCTACCTGCTGCTTAATTTATCGGTGCGCGTGATGCCATGAAGCTCCTTAACATCCACTTAATAGTGCCGCTAGTTTTTTCGTTGATATTTTTGCTATGCACCAGTTCCAGTTCCGTCTCGTTTGGAAAGGCTTCTCCGATGCATGAGACAGGCAGCCAAGACCATGAACTATTTGTTGCACCTCCCTCGATACGCGACTACTGAATTCGCGGTAAGCGCCGAGTTTTCTTTTACATTTTCTTATTCTATTTTGTTCACACTACTTTTAAGTGATGTTCCACTTCGCCGAAAATATATCGTGTATCTAGCCGCGTTCATGGCCGCTTGCATAAGAGAGATTCCGAAACGACGATGTTAGAACCATTGAGAAATACCACGCCGGGCCACCTGCCGCGATCCGCGAAATCCGTGTGCCGCGGATAATTTAAGGATGTTTTCAGGCATTTGAGGTTTGACTAAATTGACTTAAACAGACTCTACCGACATGCCTCGCGCGGACTTTCTAGTGAGAGCCCCCCTCCCCCCTAAATAAAGATAGTAGCGCTACAGAGAAAATAAAACGATGAGAAGGTTTCCAATATCACGCAGACAATAAGAAAACATAACGTATAACGATAACATTTGCGAAGTTGAAAAACAGATTTTCATCAAGTAAAAAAAAGACAAAGTCGTAGTTTACGTCCCTTTATTTCTTCGAGATTTGGACTTACATTCGTTCTCGCGGGTTTCATTTGTAGTCTGGTAGATCACGAGCATGCATTCGCAACAGTGAAAGGTCATCTCCACGCCTCTATGGTTTCCCTAGCCGAGTTCACAGCAGCCTGCACACGCGATGTTCCGGAACTAGAAGGCCAGAACCGTTTAGAAACCGTTATATTTTGAGTTACCCATCGTGATCAAAAAACTCATTTATCGTGCATAAATGAAAAACGTTTTTAGGCACATAGGACCCTCTGGGCTGTACTTGTCGGCGATAAGGTAACCTCGTCCCCTACGGGGTTATCTGATTGAGCTATGTCGAATGCTCGGTTGCCACAGTCGGATAGTCGAATCCCCCTATAAGTTTTTTTTTTTCATTTGACTATGGTGAGCTTGAAATTCTCTTCCTCCAGTGCACAACATCTTCAGGCTTGGAGTTGCAAAAAATGCCGAGCGCGAGTGAGGCTATACTAATCCAGGTGCAACCAAATTAAGAAGGCCCACTCAGCTTTAAAAAAGACACTCCTCCACCAGAGCATCAATTGGCCTCCCTGGTGCAGCATTCAGCCACTATCTCGCGAAGGATTCCTGCAATTAACCGAATGGCCCTCAGATCCCAGCAGCTTCGGAGCACCTGGCCAAGGAGGCGGTCGGACCTCTAACGCAGCAAAGGGTGCTAAGTATCGCTGGGTCCGGACAGGGCGCCAATGGAAACTGACACTGTCAACCTTTAATTGGCAAACTCTGTCGAGTAAGGCTAGCTTCGCCGGACTATTTGAGGAACTATCAGACATTGTCTGAGATATCATCGGCCTTAGTTAGATTAGAAAAACTGTAGAGGCTAATACATTGCTCAATAACGGCCATCTCCTCTGCTGTAGAGGTCTCCTAGATAAGAATCAATACAGGGTAGGATTCCTAATCCATGAGGACATAGCGGGCAACATTGACGAATTCTACACCATTAGTGAGAGGGTAGCTGTTGTAGTCAAACCTAATAAGTGGTGTATATTAAAGGTATTACAAGCCTACACTCCATCATCCAGTCATGGTGATGATGAAGTAGATTAGTTTAATGAAAATGTTGAATTAGAGATGAGAAAAGTGCAGTCAGTATAAAGTAGTAATGGGCGGCATCAATGCAAATTTGGGAGAAAAGCAGGCTGGTGAAGGAGCAATTAGCAGCTACGGCGTTGATTGTAACGCTCTATTGCATGAGTTATGAAAAGTCATTTTAAAAATTATTTTTTCAGCTTTTATTATTGATTGAATGAACAAACACATATACAAAATGTTTCAGAGTTATAACGACTGTAATAATAAAGATACAGCTTTCTGCCAAATATGGCACACCATAAAGATGGCCGAGCGGTCCTGCTGTCATGGGCGGAAAACAAAGCTTCACGCACGGCGGTCTTTCTAGCGCGTAGTGCGAATTAAAATGAAACCGTTGTTTGCTGCGTTCTGGTACAGATGAATGTTGCACTTCCTCTATCTTACGGACGACTTGTTTGTGCAAGATGGCCGCTTACATCTTTGTTTCTTCTCATCAAATTCTGGCCAGTGGCCGACTTGGTCAGATCGGACGTCTTCGGGTGGCATTGCGGCCACTGGTCCCTGTGCTGTTTTTACTTGAACCTGGAATTCGATGTCTTGTCTAGAAGGCCTTGCTGGTCGCTTGTTGGGTAGGCACATCTTATGCGAGGTAAGGCATTCTGCAATGTATGCTTTGAAGTACTTGTTTCTTTCCAGGTTGCTCCTGCACCCTCCTGTGCAATAGCCATGCTAGTACTACCGATAAGTCTAGCATACGCGTAAAAATTCGAGAGTGCCATTTCTTCGACCTGATATGTATGCGGTAAAGTCCAAGCAGTGAGTCCAATAGGTCGACCCCGCCTATGTGCCTGTTGTGGACCTTTACTACGCTGGGGTAATCAATTTCGTGAAACTCTTTGGCGGAACTAAGCCAGCGCAAAGTGATTTGGACTGGATCTCTCCCAATAAAGCTCGACCGAAATGTCACGCTGCAGTTAACGTACCACCGCACACACGATAACTCAAAGTCATCTATCGCGCATGCGAGTTCCTCTGAAGCACCACGTCCTTTAGATTGCAGTAGCTTCTCGCTTTTCAGGCGAAAGTTTGTTAGTCTATTCGCCCTCACCATACCGAAAGACAAAATTCCACCTTGTGATTGAGTGACCTGAAGCTTCGCGCCATTAAACAGATGGCAGCAAGTTACCATATTTTGTCTTTCAAGTTCATACTGTGCCAAATATGGCACACACCGATTTCGGGTTCTCTGTTGTAGCTGCAGACGAAATTGAGAAAACTAATAACTGGCTTGAATTGGTGAGACAATAAAATATGCCAAAATAATTTTTCTATGTTTCTGCGGTGGAAATTTTCAGAGGAAAAAATTCCAATTGCTCGTGCTTGCCTCCTCCGACTTTCATGTCGCTTCCCAAAATGTACTTCACCTCTGTTTTGCGTAGCCCTTAAGAGATCGCAGCACTAGCTCATAATACATGCGCATAACTATGAGAATTACTCCAACGGTATCACATTCTCAGCCGGGCAACTCTACACGCCAAAAAAAAAACCGTAACAGGTATGCACCAAATATGGGACGCCATGCAAAAGAGGGCAACGAAAAATAGAGGAGAGGTGCTGGTCGAATTCGCAGAAAGGAACAAGCTTCGAATAATGAGCACGTTTTTCAGGAAGCGTAGCAACAGGGAGGAGACCTGGAAAAGCCCTAATTGTGAAACAAGAAATGAAATTGATTTCATACATTCTGCTGATCCCAGCATAGTGCAGCAGGTTGAAGTGTTAGGTAGGGCAAAGTGCACTGATCCTAGGTTACTGAGGGCTAGAATTCACCTCAATTTGAACACAGAAAGAGTAAAATTGTTCAAGAAGAACAGGCTAAGCTAGGTGCAGTAAGGGTAAAGATGGACAAATTCAGGCTGGTACTTGCAAACACTTGGCGGCAGCGGCGGCATGAAGGAACGACACTGAACTGCAATGCTGCATTTTGCAGCTTCGTCGACTCTGCCGAATCGCTGCCTTCACTCAAACACTCTGAGCGGTACCTGGGAGCCGTTTGCGCCGAATCAACACAGTGCGCCATATCATTGAGCTGCTCCAAACCACAAGTGGCGCTTCAGGCCGATGAACGGCAAGATAAAAGGAGGACAGCACGGACGATCCCACACATGGCGGCAGCGGCAGCAGGAAGGAACCACGCTAAACTGCTACTCTGGTTTTTGCAGCTTCGTTTGCTCTGCCACATCGCTACCTTCAATGAAACAGTCTGAGCGGTACCTAGGACCAATCTGCGCAGAATCATGACACCGCACCAAATCATTGAGTTGCTCCAAACCACCCGTGGCACTTAAGGACGACGACCGGCAAGATAAAAGGTGGACAGCGCGGATCAATTCACACATGGCGGCAGCGGCAGCAGGATGGAACCACGCTAAACAGCGACTCGGCTTTTTGCAGCTTCGTCTGCTCTGCCGCATCGCTGCCTTCACTGAAACAGTCTGAGCGGTACCTGGGACCTATCTGCGCAGAATCATCACGCCACACCAAATCTTTGAGCTGCTCCAAATCACCCTCGGCACTTCAGGACGACGATCGGCAAGATAAAGGTGGACAGAGCGGACCATCCCACACTAGGCGGCCGCGGCAGCAGGAAGGAACTACGTTCAACTGGCACTCTCCTTTTTGCAGCTTCATCTGCTCTGCTGCATCGCTGTCTTCACTGAAACAGTCTGAACGGTACCTGGGAACCATCTGCGAAGAATCATCACGCCGCACCAAATCTTTCAGCTGCTCCAAATCACCCGCGGGGCTTCAGGCCGACGATCGGCAAGATAAAGCTGGACAGAGCGGACCATCCCACAATAGGCGGCCGCGGCAGCAGGAAGGAACCACGCTGAACTGCGACTGTGCTTTTTGCAGGTTCGTCTTCTCTGCCGCATCGCTGCCTTCATTGAGACAGTCTCAGTGGTACCTCTGAAACATGTGCGCAGAATCATCACACCGAACCAAATCATTGAGCTGCTGCAAGTCACCCGCTGCGCTTCAGGCCAACGACCTGCAAGATAACAGGTGGACGGAGCGGACCATCCCACTCATGGCGGCAGCGGCTGCAGGAACAAACCACGCTAAACACCAACTCTGCTTTTTCAAGGTTCGTCTGCTCTGCCGACTCTGTCTTCACTGAAACCTTCTGAGCGGTACCTGGGGCCTATCTGCGCAGAATATTCACACCCCAGCAAACCTTGGAGCTGTTCCAAATTACCCGCGGCGCTTCAGGCCGACAATCGGCGAGATAAAGTTGGACAGAGCGGACCATCCCACACTAGGCGGCCGCTGCAGCAGGAAGGAACGACGCTGAACTGGCACTCTGCTTTTTGCAGCTTCGTCTGCTCTGCCGCATCGATGCCTTCCATGAAACAGTCCGAGTGGTACCTCGGACACATCTGCGCAGAATAATCACACCGCACCAAATCATTTAGCTGCTGCAAATCACCCGCGGTGCTTCACGCCGACGACCGAAAAGATGAAACGTGGACAGCGCGGACCACCGCACACATGGCGGCAGCGGTAACAGGCAGGAACCAGGATAAAATGCGACTCTGGTTTTTGCAGCTTCGTCTACTCTGCCGCATCGTTGCCTTCACTGAAACAGTCGAAGCGGTACCTGGGACCTATCTGCGCAGAATCATCACGCCGCCCCAAATATTTGAGCTGCTCTAAATTACCCGCGGCGCTTCAGGCCGACGATCGGCAAGATCAAGGTGGACAACGCGAACCTATTCACACATGGCGGCAGAGGCAGCAGGATAGAATCAGCCGCATCGCTGCCTTCACTGAAACAGTCTGAGTGGTACCTGGGACCCATGTGCGCAGAATCATCACATCGCACCAAATCATTGTGCTCCACCAAACCACCCATGGCGCTTCAGGCCGACGACTGGCAAGATAAAAGATGGAAAGCGCCGACACTCGCAAGCTCGGCGGTATCAGCGGCGTGAAGGAACCACGCTAAACTGTGACTCTGTCTTTTTCAGCTTCGTCTAGTCTGCCGCTTCGCTGCCTTCACTGAAACAGCCAGAGCGGTACCTGAGACCCATATGCACAGAATCAACAATGTACGCCAAATCGTTGAGCTGCTGCAAACCACCCCTGGCGCTTCAGGCAGACGATCGGCGAGACACTGACCGTCTCACACATGGCGGCAGCGGCAGCAGGAAGGAACCACGCTAAACTGCGACTCTGCTTTTTGCAGCTTCGTCTGCTCTGCCGCATCGCTGCCTTCACTGGAACAGTCTGAGCGGTACCTGGGACCCATCTGCGCAGAATCGACACAGTGCGCCAAGCAGTTGAGCTGCTACAAACCACGCGTGGCGCTTCAGGCCGACGGCCGGCAGGATAAAATGTGGAGGGAGCGGACCATGTCAGACTTGGCGGCAACGGCAGCAGGTAGAAACCACACTAAACTGCGACTCTGCTCTTTGCAGCTTCGTCAACTCTCCCGCATCGCTGCCTTCACTGAAACACTCTGAGCGGTACCTGGGACTCATCTTTGCAGAATCAACACACCGCGCCAAATCACTGAGCTGCCCCAAACTACTCGTGGCGCTTCAGGCCGACGACGACTGGCAAGATAATAACAGCGTGGACCATCCCACACGTGGCGGCAGCGGCAGTAGGAAGGAACCACGCTAAACTGTGACTCTGCTTGTGGCATCTTCGTCTCCGCTGCTCATCGCTGCCTTCACTGAAACAGTCTGATTGGTACCTGGGACCTATCTGTGCAGAATCATCACATCCCACCAAATCATTGAGCTGCACCAACCACCCGTGGCGCTTCAAGCAGCTGACGGCCGGCAGGATAAAAGGCGGACGGAGCGGACCATCCCACACTTGACGGCAACGTCAGCAGGAAGGAAACACGCTAAACTGCGGCTCTGCTTTTTGCAGCTTCGTCTACTCTCCCGCATCGCTGCCTTCACTGAAACTGTCTGAGCGGTAATTGGGACCCATCTGCGCAGAATAATATCACCGCACCAAATCATTGAGCTGCCCCAAACCATCCGTGGCGCCTCACGACGACGACCGACAGGTTAAAAGGTGGACGGAGCGGACCATCCCACACTAGGCGGCAACTGCAGCAGGAAGGAACCGCGCTAAACTGCGACTCTGCTTTTTGCAGCTTCGTCTACTCTGCCGCATCGCTGCCTTCACTGAAACACTCAGAGCGGTACCTAGGGCCTAAATACGCATAATCATTACAACGAACCAAATCACTGAGCTGTTCAAAACCACCCGTGGCGCTTCAGGCCGAAGACCGGCAGGATAAAAGGTGGACGGAGCGCACCATCCCCAGCTTGGCGGTAACGGCAGCAGCAAGGAAGAACGCTAAACTTTGACTCAGCTTTCTGCAGCTTCGTCTACTCTGCCTCATTGCTGCCTTCACTGAAATAGTCTGAGCGGTACCTGGGACTCGTCTGCCCAGAATCCACACAGTGCGCTAAATCATTGAGCTGCTCCAAACCACTCGAGGCGCTTCAGGCAGACGATTGGCAAGACAAGAGGTGGACGGAGCGGACCATCTCACAATTGGTGGCGACGGCAGCAGGAAGAACCACGCTAAACTGTGACTACTTTTTGCAGCTTCGTCAACTCTGCCGTATCGCTGCCTTGAATGAAACAGTCTGAGCGGTAGCTGGGACCCATCTGGGCGGAATCAACACACCACACCAAAATAATTGAGCTGCCGCAAACCACCTGTGGAGCTTCAGGCCGACGACTGGCAAGATAAAGTGTGGTAAGCGCCGACACTCGCAAGCTCGGCGGCAGCAGCGGCATGAAGGAACCACGCTAAACTGTGACTCATCGTTTTGCAGCTTCGTATACTCTGCCGCGTCGCTGCCTTCACTGAAGCAGTCTGAGCGGTAACTGGGACCCATCTGCGCAGAATCAGCACACCGCACCAAATCACCGAGCTGCCCCAAACCACTCGTGGCGCTTCAGGCCGACGACTGGCAAGACGAAATGTGGACAGCGCGGACCATCCCACACATGGCAGCGGCGGCCGCAGCAAGGAACAACGCTAAACTGTGACTCTGCTTTTTGCAGCTTTGTCTTCTCTGCCGTATCGCTGCCTTCAATGAAGCAGTCTGAGTGGTACCTAGGGCCTACATGCGCATAATCATTACACCGAAACAAATCATTGAGCTGCCCCAAACCACCCGTGGCGCTACAGTCCGACGTCTGGCAAGACAAAAGTTGGACGGAGCGCACCATCCCCAGCTTGGCGCTAACGGCAGCAGCAAGGAAGAACGCTAAACTGTGACTCTGCTTTTTGCAGCTTCGTCTACTCTGCCGCATCGCTGCCTTCACTGAAATAGTCTGAGCGGTACCTGGGACTCGTCGGCCCAGAATCAACACAGTGCGTCAAATCATTCAGCTGCTCCAAACCACTCGAGGCGCTTCAGGCAGACGTTCGGCAAGATAAAAGGTGGACGGAGCGGACCATCTCACACTTGGTGGCGACGGCAGCAGGAAGGAACCACGCTAAACTGCGACTCTGCTTTTGGCAGCTTCGTGTACTCTGCCGCATCGCTGCCTTCACTGAAAGAATCTGAGCGGTACCTGGGACCAGTCTGCGCAGAATCAACGCAGTGCACCAAATCATTGAGCTGCTTCAAATCACCCGTGGCTCTTCAAGCCGACGACCGGCAAGATAAAAGGTGGATAGCGCGGACCATCCCACATTGGGCAGCAGCTGCAGCAGGAAGGAACCACGCTAAACTGCGACTCTCCTTTTTGCAGCTTCGTCTACTCTGCCGAATAGCTGCGTTCACTGAAACAGTCTGAGCGGTACATGGGACCCACCTGCGCAAAATCAACGCAGTGCGCCAAATACTTGAGCTGCATAAAACTTCCCGTGGCGCTTCAAGCAGATGACCGGTGGGATAAAATGTGAACACCACGAACCATCCCACACATGGCAGCAGCGGCAGCGGTAACGAACCACGCTAAACTGCGACGCTGCTTTTTGCAGCTTCGCATGCTCTACCAGATCGCTGCCTTCACTGAAACACTCTGAGCGCTACCTGGGACCCATCTGCCTAGTATCAACACACCGCACGAAATCATTGAGCTGCCCCAAACCAACCTCGGCGTTTCAGGCGTACGACTGGCAAGATAAAAGGAGGACAGCGCCGACACTCCCTAACTCGGCGGCAGCAGCGGCATGAAGGAACCGCGCTAAACTGCGACTCTGCTTTTTGCAGCTTCGTCTACTCTGCCGCATCGCTGCCTTCACTGAAACAGTCGGAGCGGTACGTGGGACCAATCTGCGCCGAAGCAGGACAGTGCGCCAAATCATTGAGCTGCTCCAAACCACCCATGGCGCTTCAGGCCGACGGTCGGCAAGATAAAAGCTGGACAACGCGGACCATCCCACATTTGGTGGCATTGGCGGCTGAAGGAACCACGCTAAACTGCGACTCTGCTTTTTGGGATTTCGTCTACTCTGTCGCACAGCTGCCTCCACTGAAATAGTCTGAGCGGTACCTGGAACCCATCTGCGCAGAATCAACCCACCCCAGAAAATCGTTCAGCTGCTCCAAACTGCCCGTGGCGCTTCAGGCCGTAGACCGGCAAGATAAAAGTTGGACAGAGC
Organism: Dermacentor variabilis; assembly: GCF_050947875.1. Taxonomy (NCBI): domain Eukaryota; kingdom Metazoa; phylum Arthropoda; class Arachnida; order Ixodida; family Ixodidae; genus Dermacentor; species Dermacentor variabilis. The sequence continues at coordinate 5,260,427 of NW_027460280.1, forward strand.
GGACCATCCCACACATGGCGGCAGCGGCAGCAGGAAGGAATCACGCAAAACTGTGACTCTGCTTGTTGCAGCTTCGTCTGCTCTGCCGCATCGCTGCCATCACTGAAACACTCTGAGCGGTACCTGGGACTAATCTGCGCAGTATCAACACACCGTACCAATTCATTGAGCTATTCGAAACCACCCGTGGCGCTTGAGGCCGAATACCGGCAAGATAAAAGGTGGACAGAGCAGACCATCCCCCACATAGCGGCAGCGGCAGCAGGAAGGCACCACGGATAACTGCGACTCTGCTTTTTGCAGGTTGATGTTTCCTCTCGCACTTAATTTTATTGCGAAAGCAGTACTGCTCGCACTTTCGGCCCATCGGTGGTCGTGGCGCCTCCTTACACAGCTGCGCGTCAGGTGACCGTGTGACGGCACGCCAGACCGAGAGACGGGGCCGCAGCTCACGTCATCGATGGTGGAGGCGAAGCCTTGCACGCCGCTGCTGCGGCGCTACCGAGAGAGGGCGCTCGCTGGTGTGACGTCACGCTAGGAGGATAACTGGGGCTACAGCTCGGCTCCGCGCAGTGGTCGGCGCTGCCTTGCGCTATGTCGGATGATTTATAGCCATAAGTTTAACAAAGGGCAACCATGTCCACACCATCAGCCGAACCAAGGCGCAGCCAAGGGTATTGCTTTCGCAATCTTCCACGCTTAATCAAGCTAAGCCTTCAGCCACTTTTTTTAACATGTGTTTGCTGCCGCTGCTGCCACCCTGATATTGCTGCTGTGTGTGCTCTCTTTAAGTACTTCGTTCTTTCAACCAAACAGTATTCCCGCTGTGTGTGTGCTTTAAGTAATTTGTTCTTGCAACCAAAGTGTACAATGACCACAGATGTCTACTTTTCCTGTGAGGATACGCTCGCGTCAGGTGGAAGTTTTGTGTTATGTGATGACTGTAACTACCGATACTATTTTGCAACGTGTGCTGCGCTAGCAGAAAAACAATACAAAATGTTAGCAAAAGAAATGGGTTTGCGCAACGTGCAAAACTATGAAGTGTAAAGGAGAGAACCTTAAAGGAAAGGTGGCTAATGAGGAGACAGCCGACATAAGGTCAACCCTAGTTAGCATAAACGAAAAACTTGCTGAATTGATGCCACTAAAGATAATGTGCCATACATAGAAAGATCAGAGCAGCCGATGTCAGAAAAATAATAATGAAGTTCTAGAGCGACTCGCCACTCAAGAAAAGGACGCAAAATAAATGCGCAAGACAGCAGAGGCCCTTCAAATAAAAGCACAGAGAACAGGAGAACATGTAAAATTACCAAGTGAAATTAACGATCTTGGGTGGCAAGGGAGAAGGCTAAACCTTGGATTTGACGGAATTCAGGTATCCACTTATGAAGATCTGTTAAGCAAAGTGAATTCTGTGGCCTACGTGATCGGTGTGTCCAGGCTTGAAGATACAGGCACTGATGCTATTCACAGATTACCGTCTAAATTTGATAAGATTCCTGGAGTGAGATACAGCAGGCAAGCAGTGAGGGGCCTGTGGTTTGAAAAGAGGTATAAACTGAAGGAGAGCAAATGTAGGACTTCCATTCTAGAAAACTTGACAAACCATAACCGTCACTTTCTACAACATACAAGAGGCTGGGCGAAGCAAAATACGCGCCAGTACGTCTGGCACAGAATGGTAAAATTTTGACGCGGAAAGCCAATGCTGATTCATTGATTATAGTGCTCGGGGCACGTGACCCTCCTACATAATTATCCCTATCACGTCTATATCATGTGTCTGAGAGTAATTTTGGCGTTTGCCATAGCTTATCGCAGTCGCCTTCTTTCTGATGAGGTAAGCACAATTGTAGCAAGTTATAACAAAATTACATCAAATGTCTTCACTTAAACACCCTTTCACAGTGTAACAAGGAAACTGAAGTCGGCACTTTTATATCTCGCTTTTCGTTTTTGTTTGATGTCGTCATGTTGACGGACACTTGGTGTAAATACGGCCAAAATAACGATACGTTATCCTCTTATCCGTCGTTTACGTTAAATCTATCCACGCGTCGCGGTGGTAGTGTTATGTTGCTGATAAAGCCGGGTGTCAATTGTGAACTGCTTGATTCGTTTTGTGTTGTTTGCAATAACTTTGAAATACTCTCAGCACGTGTGAACAATCACGTATTTCCTGTTTGCTGTCGACCTCCTGATGGATATGCCCCAAACTTCTTTCACTTTTATGAGCAATTCCTGCATTTCATTTATAACAATGGTAACTATGTGATTTCAGGAGGGGATTTAGTATTGATATGCTGGCAAATACTAATCCGCAAAAAGCCATTAAAACGCTCATTACCTCAAATGGACGTGAGAATAGAGTTACATTACCCACAAGAGCAACAAAAGACTGTGAAACATTACTTGACCTTTTCATAACAAACATTGGCAAAGCGAACATCACGACGGCAGTTGTATCATCCGATCTCAGTGATCACCTCCCGATAATTCTCATGATACAGAAACAAAATATGGCAGCCGGTAAAATTCGACAGCACGATATGTGTTAACCCATTACGAAGGCTGGTCTAGACAGTTTTAGAAACGAATTACTGCAGTCTGAAAAAGTCTGAAATGTGGCATCTGGAAATAGAAAATCCTGATGACGCATACAAGTTTATAAATAAAATAACGGAGATTTGTAAAAAAACATTTGTACTAAAAACGTTTACCCTGGGTAAAAATATTCGTAAGCCCTGGATTACATCCGAACTGCACAACGCAATTAACTATAACAAATCGCTTTACCATAGTTTTCTTAAAACAAAAGATCCGAGTCTTCTTAAAAAATATAAAACTTATCGAAATAAGCTAAGCAAAGAGATTAAAATGAGCAGATCTCGTTACCTTTACTCTGTATTCGAGAGTTGTTTATACAGAAATGATCAACTGTGGAAAAAACTAAATACCTTTATGAGGCCTAGAAAATCGACACCAGGTATCTGGAAATTGTCATTGGATGGCAGGGAAGTAAGCGGCAACGCACTCGCCAATTCTTTTAATGATCACTTCTTTCAGTATTCTGATTGTGGAGCGCTTAATGAGTTCATCGACTTCATACCTGCTCAGAACCAATGTTGCACTTTTCTCAGTCCAGTAATCAGATCTGCGGTGATGTCAGTTTTTTCTTCTCTTAAAGATAGATCAAGCTGTGACGCTGAACTTATGCGAATTCCGCACAAAGCGTTGGCGAGCTAGTTGGTGCGAATACATAATTACTTTGTTTAGCTCACAACAACGGACACAAGAAGATGACAGGATGCCTGTCGTCTTTCTTGTGTCTGTTGTTTTGTGATAAACACATTAATTATGCAAATTGGTCCAATGAAATGTTCTTGACATTCTGTGTCCATATTTAACTTACATTTCTAACGACTGCGTATCGAGTACCTCATTTTCGAAACGAAGGCAAATTGCAAAAGTGACTGTACTGTTCAAAAAGGGCGATGCGAATGACAAGGGTTATTAACGACCAATCTCCGTACTACCCATATTCTCCAAGGGATTAGAAAAACTTATCTATATTGGAATGTCCAGCTTCCTTGATAAACACAATTTACTCTCACCTGCACAGTTTGGATTCAGCAAAAACAAAGCTACGGAATAGGCGTTACTTAAACAGAAGCAATTTATATTATCACATTTGAAAAACAAATGTTCGTACTGGGTATATGTGTCGATTTCTCTAAAGCCTTTTATACGCTACTTGAAAAACTTGAAATATATGGAATCCGCGTACATTTCCTGCAGCTAATTCAGTCCTACCTTAGTCGCCGGCAACAGTTTGTAAAAATTTAATCATATCAATCTGAATTAAAACCTGTTATTATAGGTGTTCCGCCAGGTAGTATTTTGGGTCCACTGGTCTTCAATATTTATATCAACGACCTTACAAATATCTGTACAAAACCAAAATAAATTCTTTAAGCGGATGGCGCCAGTATTTTTATAACAGCTCCAGATTGTAATCAACTGGTAAGTGCAGCAAACTCTCTCCTTATAAACCTGAAAAAATGGTGAGTAGCAAACCAGCTGAAGATGAATGTTTATAAAACAAAATCTGTTATATTTAGGCCAAAATCGAAGCAGTTCAACGCTCCAGTAAACTTAACGTATGGGGGCGAAGCACTGGAAATAATTGATCCCATTAAAATCCATGGCCTAACTTTTCCCAATAATGTTGTTTAGTATAGCCACCCTGACACTGTTTTGATAAAGCTAACTCGTGTAGTTGGCGTCTTATATCGCATAAGAACATATCTGCCATTCAAAGTCAAACTTCTTTATAATTCGCTTTTTCACTCTCATCTAAATTAATGTTTTTTTCTTTGGGGCCTAACTATCCAAAGTAATTTACAAAAACTTTTTGTCCACCAGAAAAAATTTGTCAGACTGCTTTATGGCTTACCGTATAAGAGCCATACACACAGTTTTTTTTTCAAAGAACAATTAAACCAGTAAAAAATCTTCATAACTATAAGCTAACACTAGCCTGCAAACGCGAAGTACTTGAAAATAGAATACTTCTACGCGACTTATCATCACTAAAAGAGAACATTTCCGTACACAGTACCAGCCACAAAAAAATGGAATTTTATAACCCCTCGGGCTAACTACTCCAGAGAAAAACTTTCCTTCACGTTGCCCACTCCCCTGAATAATTACAACAAAAGTACCACTGACATTTTAAAAATAAATAATGCTGAAATACGGCAACACTATGTATAAGGCATCTAGTCTTCCTCATTGGATGATTTTTGTGTTCATTCCTTGTGTCCATTTCGGTGCCTATATACGTTTTCACCGTTCCTTCCTGTAACCTTTTTTACAGCCGCCTTGTAGAGGTGACTGCGGGCCCCGGTCAAGCTGCCGTTTTTTCGTGCAGCTTTTACCTGCAGCCTCCAACGTCTTTCTTGATGGGAAATAAACATTATTATTATTATAAAATATGCAGCCTTAGAACAGAGAGATGAAGATGTCATAGAGGTAATGAATGAAACCGTGACTAGGCTGGGGGGCTTCAAAGGCAGCAATTCAAGTTTAAGGCAAGGCAGCAAGCAAGCAGTAGGCAAGCTCTTCCAAGTAACTATGGACTTAATAAGGAAACGACAAAGAATGAATGTGTAAACTTAAGAGATAAGGTAGAATTCGCGGAACTGTCAAAACTCATCTACCAGGCGAAAGTAAGTGATATTAGAAACTATAACGTGAGAAAGATTGAAGAAGCCGTAAAATATGGACGCAGCCTGAAATCAGTGAGAAGAAAACTTGGCATAGGAAAAAGCAAGATGTATGCACTGAAAGATAAGCAGGGTAATCATAAGCAATCTCAAACATATAGTAAAAGAAGCGGAAGAATTCTATACTGACCTGTACGGTATCCAGAGGAGTCAGGATACCTCAATTAGAGATCGTAATAAACGGCATACAAAAATTCCTACTATAACTAGCGATGAGCTCAGAAGCGCCTTGAAAGACATGAAACGAGGAAGAGCGGCAGGAGAAGATGGAATAACAGCCGATTTAATCAAAGATGGAAGAGACCTAATGCTTGGAAAACTGGCGGCTCTTTATACGAAGTGTTTATCGACTGGAAAGGTTCCAGAAAACTGGAAGAATGCAAACATTATACTAATCCACAAAAATAGAGCGTCAAAGAATTCAAAAATTATAGGCCCATCAGCTTACTCCCAGTATTATATAAAACATTTACCAAAATAATCTCCAATAGCATAAGGCCAACACTGGACGTTATCAACCAAAAGAACAGGCTGGCTTCAGGAAGGGATGCTCTACAATGTATCACGTCCATGTCATTAATCAGGTTATCGAGAAATCCTCAGAGTAAAATAAGCCTCTCTGTATGGCTTTCACCTATTATGAAAAGGCATTTGATTCAGTAGAGATACCAGTAATCCTAAAGGCATTATGTAATCAAGGATTACAGACTGCTTACATGAATACCTTGGAAAATATCTACACAGTTTCCACAGTTATCATAACTCTACAAAAGAAAAGCAGAAATATCTGTTGTACGCCAGAAGTTCCTGATGTTTCTGTAGTTGCGACAGACATTTCTGAGGTTACGACAGAAATTCAGATGTTGCAACAGAAACATTCTGTCGCGAAGACCAAGAGTTCGGAAGTCGTTACAACAGCTTTCTATCGTGACAGCGATTCTGACGTTACGACAGAAATTTTGTCGTCGCAATAGAAATATTCTGTCGCGACGACGAAGTGTTCTGAAGTCGCAACAGAAACGTTCTGTCGCGTCAACAAGAGTTCTGATGTCGTCACAACAGCTTTCTATCGTGACAGCGATTCTGACGTTACGACAGAAATTTTGTCGTCGCAATAGAAATATTCTGTCGCGACGACGAAGAGTTCTGAAGTCGCAACAGAAACGTTCTGTCGTGACAAGAATTCTGTGGTCACAACAACAGCTTTCTATCGTGACAGCGACTTTGACGTTACGACAGTAATTCTGACGTCGCAACAGAAACACTCGGTCGCGACGACGAAGAGTTCTATAGTCGCAACAGAAACGTTCTGTCGCGACCACAAGAGTGTATGAAGTCGCAAGAACAACTTTTTATTGAAACAGCGATTCTGACGTCGCAACAGGAACTCTCTGTCGGGACTACATAGAAATGTGCTACTTTCTGTGGCAGCGACATAAGTTCTGACGCCTCGACAGAAGCGCTTTCCGTCGCGACGCTTTAAAATTGTATGTCAGTTTCGCATAGGTGGTGTACACTGTACTTTTCTCTTGCACGGTACTCAATCGTGCTTCTCTGAAGCCGGCAATGCTGATAGCAGCGACACCGGTATTAAAGTCGACGTGGCCAATTGTTATAATTGTGCCTTACGAGGAGGCACTAGCAACGCCATACCGGCCTCATCAAAATCATACCATCTGCGGGAATGGCTGCGTATCCGTTTTACTTTATTTGGTAAGATGTGGCACACAGGCCTGTGGACTTACATGTGCCGTTACACTGACACATTAGTTTATTTCCCAGAAATATTGCATAAGCTTTTGCGAAGCGAAAAGGAAGTCTAGGGTTCTTCCTCAAACTTGCGTGAAAAGCTGTCTCGCTCTGGTCTCATTATTCTGGTACAGCGCTGCCGTGAGAAGCCAGTCTGCTGTCAGAAAGAACACTCATCCACGAATGTTTATGTAGCTATTTTGCATAGACACACAAGAATTATATGCGCTCTCAAAAGTGTAAAGAAGGAGAGACAACTGTCGAAATTAGCAGTAACAACCCTAACAGTCACTGTTGTCTATTTCTGAATTTCTTATTAAATATGGATATCGTACATCAAAATCAATGTTCTACCACTTCACGATGTAACTGCCGATGGTAACAACCCTTTGGTTCTTCTAGAGATGCGGTAGTTGACGCGGTGGAGTGATAGCGGGTCTTGGCTCTTAAAATGCAAATGTAAACATCAGCGCATCGTACTATTGACATAGCTAAAATGTACCCTCGAAGGACATGTAAGGAGTGGTGCAGTGGTAAGATGCCGGGCTCGAAGTCGCAAGTTCGAGTCCTCGACGGGGACGTTCCTTGCTCATTTTTTTTACATTTATATTTTTATTTTTTCTACTAAGAAATTTACATAGCCTTAAGGAGGTATCTGTGAATTTTTAATTAAATATTGATCTATAACCACAGAACTTTCTACTACAGGACGTCACACTACAGACAACACAACTACAGAAACAACGTCCCAAAATACGATAGACTGAAATTTCCTGTTGTGTTTTTCAACTTGGAAGGACATATTGATAGGATTGTGCTTCTCTTGTTAATTGTCCTTTTTCACGCAATTCCCGGAGGAAATATGCGCCAAATGTGCGAACAACTTCTTGTGAATACATTTTTTCCACATAAAGCTGTTTTTCAACGTTCCTGAATTGTAAGTCTTAGAAAAATAGAAATCGACGTGCCTCGATCACTGTGTTGTCGAGCAATGGGAGATTTTTCACCTTCTGTTGCTTACACACGTCCTGTCAGTGTGCGCTTCTTGGATGGACAAGTATGCTCCGAAATACGCACAACCTAGCACTCCGAGAAATTCTTGTCAATGTCACTCTTTGCAAATTTGATTGAAAATTGTCAGTCAACGTTCGAAGCTTCATCTGACGTTGATTCCAAAGGCACATTCCCTTTTTTTTAGAAATTTGGTGGCGAAACGTAACATACCTGCAGCTGATGTGTAAGAAAACATTATCATGGCAGCTCTCTATTGGGAAAATGAGATCCTGACAACGTATACGGTGGCGTGGAACATGTCTGGAATGGGGCTATAACCAAAAAGATACCTGCCTACGTGCACGTTCATGGCGATACACACGAGAGACTCCTCGAATGGCATTTTTTGGACGAGAACAATCAAAAATGGGCAAGCTACAAGGGCTTGCTCGAACGCGCTTTACTTACCGGTGGCAAGCGCACATAAGGCAGCAAGCAATGCCAGTGGCACTGCGGCGGTGCCGCACCAGTCGGACAGCACGCCGCCCAGCGGATATCCCACTGCGAGGACGAGCGGGACGAGTCATTACCGGCCGCGGCTGTGGGGGCCCGCTGCCCGCTCACCGACCACTCCGAGCGCGCCAGCCGCCAACGCCCACGCCAGCTTGCGGTTGCGCTCGGCACCTCGGAAAGCAGCCGCCAGTGAGGCCAGACCTGCGCATCGTCCATATCATTAGAGAGTTAAACGGTTTCCCTTAAGCGGTACTCACCGGATATCTTGAGGCAGGAGGAGCCAATGCCGTGCAGCGCCCTCGCAGCTAGAAGCACGCCAAAACTCCCGCCCACTGCAAATACTGTGAACGGATACACTTTTTTACTAAGCGCTTCTCATGGCCTGCCAGGAGGGCTCACATGAGGAGGAAAACAGCAACACGGCGTCTCCAACGGCTAGCAGGTACCGGGAACCCAGCCTGCGCACGCAATAAGCAGCTCTAAAAACGATGCTTCCAAAATGGTGCAGAAGAATACCAACTGGAACCTAAAAAACGTAGTACAGATGTCTGTGAGGCATGAGAATAAGCGTACTTGGAAAGCATTTTAGCGCGTGCCGAAAAGGTGTAGAGCTGGGCAGAATACAAGGACTTCACTGAAGCCGTACGTACTGTCTCTTTAAAGCCAAAGCTTTACACATCCATTGCGCGTTCTTCGCCGAAACTCCTATAAAATTTAAGTTTCGAAAGATCCGGTATAGGCTTTTCTGCTTGTTCTTTGGACATCAGATAGCTGCATACTTATCAAGTTTTTCTGGTAGATGGATGAATGGATGCTACGAGCGTTCCCTTTGGAACGGGCCGGTTGGTTGCGCCACCAAGTTCTTATTTTATTGCCTAATGTCCTAACTATGTTAAAGAAAGGAAGGAAGAAAAAAAACACGATGAATTCCCATAACCAAACTTTCTCCATCCCTATTTTGAACTTTGTTTTTGTAGTGCTCCGTTGTTTGCCTTTTCCCTACTTTTCTTCTACCAATCTTCCAATCGCCTTTTACAAATCTCTATTGCGGACATGTTTATTTCCCCGTGCTCTCGCTGAACCCAAGGGCTCCAATGAGGCCATAAGGAAGATATGTTCACATTCTAATAAAACATGCTCCAATGTTTCACATGTACCACCTAGTGTCCGAAGCGGCCACAGCACGAAGCTAGTGCGTTTTCAATAGAACGAGTGGGTTTTTCGCAAATATTTAAATCTCCAGGTCGATAATTGAAAAAGCCAGGTGACATACATGTTGTAGAAGACAATCCACACGAGACGAATGCAGTCATCACGGAGTGGAAAGCTAGAATTTTGTTCCCAGAGCTGGGAAAGATTGAGAAATGGTAGCCTATGGAAACGACAAAATTTTGTACTCGATTTTAGGACCAAAAATTTGAAGGTCACTTCAGCTTCACCGTTAAGAGTGGTACGCGATAGCATTAAAAGATCCCTGATTGCTTCTCACGCTTCCCGGCAACTGGAGCGTATGTAACCGCAATGTTTACCGAGAAACGCTGGCCGCGAGCGCTTTGCACGAATGCGGGCTTTGTGGTAGAAACGTGGCTTCTAGCGTGGGCCGCGATGCGGCAGAGGTGAGCGCCAGCTGGAGTTATTGGAAGGAACCGGGTGCCCTGCTCTGTCGTCTCCAAGACAGCCACCCGCTCGCGGGCGCGCGCAAATTGCGGACGCCGTGGCCGGTCTGTGAATTGTTGAAAAGGAGAAACACAGGTTTCTATGAGTTTTCGCTCAATTATCTTTTCTCGTATAGTCAAATTGCAATCCGAGAGCTATCATATCTGTAGGCTGTGTGCAAGTCGTTTCCGATTTTCCCACGTACCTTAGCTTCAGAAATTCAATTTGTTCAGTTAATTCCTTGCGTCACATGAAGGGCCTGGGTACGCGTGGTGCAGGAATTTTCGCCGAAACGACGTCCGACGCCGACACCGAACTTTCGACGACACGGGCTCTTTAAGGTTATCGCATTAAAAACGGTAGCTGTGGTAGAACTACGGCTGCATTGTAATAGCAATTACAGCGTATGTAGTCCGGAGACTCGGCTTTCGATTGATGCCTATCTCGACTCCCTATACATGGCGTTACAGTGTTCCCAAAAATGATTCTTATACACAGTGGTGCAAATTCACGTTGCATCGATAAATACCCGAGCGTATGACTGTTGAAGCGTCGGAAGCCGTGGCGGAGTGGTTTAATCGCTCGCACCTATCATTCCCCTTCCTGTTGACAGCGGTTGGATACCATGCTGCGTGTTTTTTTAATCCACATAGGATTGAGTTCTACAGTCTCCCACCAGATAGCTGAAACGCAGAACTCCAAATTTGGTTTTAGGTTTTTCAGAAGTGCTCTTCAAATATTATATTTTTGTTTACATTCTAAAACGTCGCAATCGATTACTCATTTCTTATGTGATCGCTTTTAATATCAGATTTTATCCCTTGTACACCATAACACGGACAGGCCGCCATTGGAATCTGAACCTGGCAACGTTTAACGTTAGAACGTTATCTAGTGAGGCGAGTCTAGCAGTGTTATTGCAGGAATTAGAGGGTAGTAAATGGGATATAATAGGGCTCAGTGAGGTTAGGAGGACAAAAGAAGCATATACAGTGCTAAAAAGCGGGCACGTACTGTGCTACCGGGGCTTAGCGGAGAGACGAGAACTAGGAGTCGGATTCCTGATTAATAAGGAAATAGCTGGTAACATACAGGAATTCTATAGCATTAACGAGAGGGTGGCAGGTCTTGTTGTGAAACTTAATAAGAGGTACAAATTGAAGGTGGCACAAGTCTATGCCCCTACATGCAGTCATGATGACCAGGAAGTCGAAAGCTTTTATAAAAACGTGGAATCGGCGATGGGTAAAGTCAAAACAAAATACACTATACTGATGGGCGACTTCAATGCCAGGGTAGGCAAGAAGCAGGCTGGAGACAAGTCAGTGGGGGAATATGGCATAGGCTCTAGGAATAGCAGAGGAGAGTTATTAGTAGAGTTTGCAGAACAGAATAATATGCGGATAATGAATACCTTTTTCCGCAAGCGGGTTAGACGAAAGTGGACGTGGAGGAGCCCGAATGGTGAGACTAGAAATGAAATCGACTTCATACTCTGGGCGAACCCTGGCATCATACAAGATGTAGACGTGCTCGGCGAGGTGCGCTGCAGTGACCATAGGATGGTAAGAACTCGAATTAGCCTAGACTTGAGGAGGGAACGGAAGAAACTGGTACACAAGAAGCCAATCAATGAGTTAGCGGTAAGAGGGAAACTAGAGGAATTCCGGATCAAGCTACAGAACAGGTATTCGGCTTTAAATCAGGAAGAGGACCTTAGTGTTGAAGCAATGAACGACAATCTCATGGGCATCATTAAGGAGTGCGCAATAGAAGTCGGTGGTAACGCCGTTAGACAGGAAACCAGTAAGCTATCGCAGGAGACGAAAGATCTGATCAAGAAACGCCAATGTATGAAAGCATCTAACCCTACGGCTAGAATAGAACTAACAGAACTTTCTAAGCTAATGAACAAGCGTAAGACTGCGGACATCAGGAACTATAATATGGATAGAATTGAACAGGCTCTCAGGAACGGAGGAAGCCTAAAAACAGTGAAGAAGAAACTAGGAATAGGCAAGAATCAGATGTGTGCGTTAAGAGACAAAGCCGGCAATATCGTTACTAATATGGATGAGATAGTTCAAGTGGCTGACGAGTTCTATAGAGATTTATACAGTACCAGTGGCACCCACGACGATAGCGGAAGAGAGAATAGCCTAGAGGAAATCGAAATCCCACAGGTAACGCCAGAAGAAGTAAAGAAAGCCTTAGGAGCTATGCAAAGGGGGAAGGCAGCTGCGGAGGATCGGGTAACAGCAGATTTGTTGAAGGATGGTGGTCAGATTGTTCTAGAGAAACTGGCCACCCTGTATACGCAATGCCTCATAACCTCGAGCGTACCGGAATCTTGGAAGAACGCTAACATAATCCTAATCCTTAAGAAAGGGGACGCCAAAGACTTGAAAAATTATAGACCGATCAGCTTACTGTCTGTTGCCTACAAAGTATTTAATAAGGTAATCGCAAATAGAATCAGGAACACCTTAGACTTCTGTCAACCAAAGGACCAGGCAGGATTCCGTAAAGGCTACTCAACAATAGACCATATTCACACTATCAATCAAGTGATAGAGAAATGTGCAGAATATAACCAACCCTTATATATAGTTTTCATTGATTACGAGAAAGCGTTTGATTCAGTCGAAACCTCAGCAGTCATGGAGGCATTACGGAATCAGGGTGTAGATGAGCCATATGTAAAAATACTGGAAGATATCTATAGCGGCTCCACAGCCACCGTAGTCCTCCACAAAGAAAGCAACAAAATCCCAATAAAGAAAGGCGTCAGACAGGGAGATACGATCTCTCCAATGTTACTTACAGCTTGTTTACAGGAGGTATTCAGAGACCTGGAGTGGGAAGAATTGGGGATAAAAGTTGATGGAGAATACCTTAGCAACTTGCGATTCGCTGATGATATTGCCTTGCTTAGTAACTCAGGAGACCAATTGCAATGCATGCTCACTGACCTGGAGAGGCAAAGCAGAAGGGTGGGTCTGAAAAATAATCTGCAGAAAACTAAAGTAATGTTTGACAGTCTCGGAAGAGAACAACAGTTTACGATAGGTAGCGAGGCACTGGAAGTGGTAAGGGAATACATCTACTTAGGGCAGGTAGTGACTACGGATCCGGATCATGAGACTGAAATAACCAGAAGAATAAGAATGGGCTGGGGTGCGTTTGGCAGGCATTCTCAAATCATGAACAGCAGGTTGCCACTATCCCTCAAAAGGAAAGTGTATAACAGCTGTGTGTTACCAGTACTCACATATGGGGCAGAAACCTGGAGGTTTACGAAAACCTGGAGGCTTACGAGGTTCTGCTGAAATTGAGGACGACGCAACGAGCTATGGAAAGAAGAATGATGGGTGTAACGTTACGGGATAAGAAAAGAGCAGATTGGGTGAGACAACAAATGCGGGTAAATGACATCTTAGTTGAAATCAAGAAAAAGAAATGGGCATGGGCCGGACATGTAATGAGGAGGGAAGATAACCGATGGTCATTAAGGGTTACGGACTGGATTCCAAGGGAAGGGAAGCGTAGCAGCGGGCGGCAGAAAGTTAGGTGGGCGGATGACATTAAGACGTTTGCAGGGACAACATGGCCACAATTAGTACATGACCGGGGTAGTTGGAGAAGTATGGGAGAGGCCTTTGCTTTGCAGTGGGGGTAACTAGGCTGATGATGATGATGATGACACCATAACAAGAAGCATGGACGTCTTTGTGTTACGTTAAAAAAGGCAAAAAAAGAACTATCGTGCCTTGCAGCATGGACGTACTCAGCAATTCTGCACATTGCACCTTCACTATTGTGTGGAACTTCATGGCCATGCAAATGTGTAACTGAATCTGCGAAATTTTAGAAAATTTTATTCTAATACATCGGACAAGTATCAACAAATTTCAACTGACTGTTCCTACAGGGCAGTCCCTTGTAACAACATATCCATTTATGTCACTTATTCAGAACGTCGGTGGTGAGTTAAAGCAGTGTTTTTGTCAGGGACGGAACGTTATGTCACACGACAGGAAGAAATGGTTTTGCACCCTCTCAGCAGAGGGCACATTGACTTGAAGAAGCGCTAAATTTAAACTGTAAAGCGATTTATTAAAGCTGGAGTTTGAACGGTGATTGCAGAACGAGTGCCATTCAGTCTGTTTGCACGCGCAAGTTTTGGCGAGGCATACCCCATTTAAGCAGACTACACGCAATACACCCTACACTATACTCATACAAATGTACCCTTTGCAACGACTACGCCTCCCTATATCACACCACATGGGCGTGCCCCAACGCGAAGGCGGTCCCGCAAATACCCAATCCCACCCCCGAGCAGTGGGAGGCCGTGCCGACTAGTTCGGACCCTCGTAACCAGCAGCAACTGGTGCGGCGTGCCCGGGAGACAGCAAGAGCCGCAGGAGCCCTGGACTAAGGGCGCCTCCCGCACAAGCAGAAAGACACCTGCTTGTCCTTTTTTTTAAATAAATGTTTCTCCTCCTTGGCGAGGCAGCAGGGAAGGAGAGGGAGTGTATGTGCGTGTGCACGCCTTGAGCGTGTTCGTGACTGCGTATTTGAATGTGAGTGAGCACGAGGCGCGTGCGTGTAGTTCTGTGTGCGCGCGTGCCTACATTTTTGTGCGTGTGTGCATGTGTGGGTGCGTGTAAATGCATGCGGGCGGACATGTGTCGTATCTTGGTGTGTGTGTGTCTTTTTGTGTGTACGTGTAAATGCGAGTGCGCGTGTGTGTGTGTGTGTTGTGTGTGTGCGTGCGTGCGTACGAGCAAGCGAGTGAGCGACCTAGCATTTGCCCGCTTACACCTACTCTCGGGGTGAATGAGTTATCGAGTTTACTTAAATCCATATTTAAATCTAGCATACAAGAGCAAATGAACTTGCATTTATAGAATTATCTCTCTCTGAAAGATAAATCAGCGAAACAAAAAACAAAAAATCAGAGCATTCATTATCGTAAACCCAGATTTCGTCACGACGGCATCGTCACTATCTCCACGGCTCCGTGAGCAGCTACCGAGCGCCACACAATTGCTACTATATTGACATAAAGGGACTGACAAACCATTTTCATGGTACCCACTTTCTTTAGTGCAATGGACAGCTTACCGTCTAGAGCGTCTAATCAGGAAGTAGTCACATAGAAATCGCTGTGGAAATTTTTATCAGAATTTTCCGCTCTGCAGTGCCGATGAGGTCATTCACTCGAAGCGTGATGAAAACCATGGAGGAAAGAAAATACCAGGAGGGAGTGTCACGTGACAATCTTGAAGCCTACTCATAAAAAAAATTGGAGGAATGGGATGATGGGAAATAGGCCCTCACGTGATAGACAAGCGGTAGCTTTAGTCAACTCGCTTTGGTTGCGTCTGCTGCAAGGGTTTTGAAATATGCGCACATTGTCGACGTGGGAAACGCATGCCGAGGTTGAGTGAAGGCATTAAGTGTGAGAAGCAGTCGAGTGTGTGCTATATCAGTTAGGTGAAGCGCCGAAGCACCACGCGGCTCACCGCTTAAGCAAGCAGGCGCCAATGCAGTGGCGAACGAAGGCGTCGGCATTCCACCTCAAGGACGACTGGTCGCGTTTCGGGCCCATTTTCAGGGAAACGACGAAACGTTTCAGCCTGCAAACGTGTGAAGGCAACCAAGCGCTCTTCCGACGGCGATTCGTTGCGTTTGGGGCCATCTTCTGAGAAACAATACCATGCATTCGATCCTGCAAACATGTGAAGGCACTGAACCGAGCGTTTAGGGTCCACAGTGACTCCTTTTCCGAGTGAAAAAAAAATTGTCCCATCTGGTACCCACCGATGGAATGGTGAGCCGGGTCCCCAGACCATATTTGAGGCCCACTGTTACGGGAGACGGTCACATTAGATACTGTAGTTACGCTCAATGCCTTCAGCGTTTCAACAGACTGGCGAGAACTCAATAGGGACGTCTGAACTGCTTAACGATGTCGCACCAAAAATCTTACAAAATAGTACACGTAAATCTCAACGAAAGGCGACGACGTTGGCGTTTAGAGCGCACGGTAATGCTAGTTATTGATTTAACAACGACCCTATTGCAAAAATCCGCGTCTCTCAGCGTCTTCCAGTGTGAAACCAGCGCGCTTTTTGGCGCTGGGTCACACTGGGTACGCTGGCACTCGCTGGGACTCACTGGGACACCAGTGGGAACGCTGGATAAGAGTTGGGTCACACTGGAAGAGACGCTGGTTCCACTGCTATGACGCTGGGACGCACTGGTTTGTGCTGTACAGGCGCTGGTTCTCACTGCAGTTCGTGGTTCGCACTGGAAACTGCGCTGGTTGTGTTTGTGCCGCGCTGGTTCCAGTACACATGAACGAGCGCTGCTGAATATGAAATACTTTATACAATTTCATCGCTTGATACTAGTCTCTTGTCCTAAATAACGCTATATCTTGGGGTTATAAAACCTTATTTCGTGTCACAGCTTAGAATAAAGATGCGTGAGCTGCCCTGTTTATTCATGCACATTTGAAACTGAAAATCACTTTCGTTTTTTTTTCATTTTCCCTTTTGACTGGGCGGATAGCTAAATTCTTGAACAAAACCACGCAAACGCAGAGGACGCCGCGTTTTTTAGTAGTTCGCACGCAACGTATGACTGGGAGTTGTCCCCGTTGTCGCAGTGTTGTGGAGTGGACATGAAATGCAGAAGTCGTTCAAACGCGCGCGAACGGACCCCGAGTTCGAAGCCTATCGCTGACGGATATTATCGCACCGACAACAAAGCTGAAGTGATTCGTGCGCTTCCACTTTCCCTATTGTACTAAAAAAAGTTCTGAGGCTCAAGTACGCACATTTTAGCTTTCGCCAGCTATACCCGCGCTGAGATCGGTCCCCACCGAAGCTTAGGCCTAGAGTATCCGCCGAGTCCGTCCTCACGCTATCGGCTCGTCTACGCTCAGGAATAAAAAAATATAACAAGGATAAATCACTCTATATTTAAGCTTTCGCATCGGTGTTCTTAAATAAACAATTTTTTCATGTATACAGCGCCAGCACAAGAAGCGATGACCGCTGATGTGACGCGTCATAAACACAAGTATATGTGCTATCGCCGAAGGCTCCCAGCACTAGCCTGCGCTTCTCTGACGAAGATATATGACTAGACAGGCGTGTTGACTGAAAGGCATCACTGAACTAAGGAAACGTTGCCTATCCTTTACGTGAAGAACAAGCAACGGCTATCGAAATCGGCAGTAACACCCCATACACTGTCCAGGGTCGGCGGTTCATTTAGGACTTTTTTTTCGGAGTTAAAATAGCAATCGCAAGTGAAAATCGATTCGCACTTCCAAGCATACTGCTGAATACCGACAGCAACTTTTTCTTTCTGATACAGGCGTGAGATTTAGTTGCTGGGCGATAGCGCATCAACCATGCCTCTACAAGACGTAGCCTTGCGAAACAAACTGCTTCTCGGCTTAGACATGGCAAATTATCCTTGCTTTCGGTCTGCTGGGGTGGCGTAGCGGTAAGGTGGCGGGCTTGGGATCTGTAGGTCGGGCGATCGAATCCTGGTCGGAGCAGCTTATTTGTTACGTTTCTTTTTCTTCTTTAATTGCACTAAAAAGCTCCTTGTTGCTTTCTGTATTGAAAAAATATATATACGGCATCCAGGCACAGTATATTTAACGCGCTAGAGCTGTTTTTCGCGCGAGTAGGCAGTGCCTCCCAGCATGCTGCGCCTTCCCAGCGCCCCAGCATCCAGCGCGCTGCACTGGGCCCATAATCCGGCGCACTAGGTCCCAGTGGCACTGGGTTTTGCAACAGGGGAAAGACGCAGAACAGGGCATTTTACTAAGTCTCATCATATATAGGTGCTAAGCAGCGGAAAAAAAATAGCAAGAAAATACGCACCGAAGTTTCAGGTACACAAGAGCTGATTTGGCGAAACAATAGACAAAGCTCGGCCCGGCATTCTCTGCACTACGTTCGCGGTGAACGCGCCGACTAACTTCGGTGTGGAGCAATAGTAATGCTTTGAAAATTATGCCTCCATGGGTCTGGCTCGCCACATTAACCGAGAGCGTTAAGGAGCTCGTGTCGCAGAAAAGCCAGTGTCGGCGTCGGCGTCGTTGGCCGTGAGTGAAAAATACCTGGAGGTAATACATAAATAAAAACTTGCAAGATGAGGCGCGTGGGAATCGAGCCAGGGTCTCCGGAGTGTGTGGCGGAGACGCTACCACTCAGCCAGGAATTCGATCGTCCAAAGTGGGACAAAAAAGCCTCTAGTGAATGCGGTGTTGCCTTACAAACGTGCCGTAGAAAGATATACTGCTGTGTACATCGGTAATTATGAGCACGTAAATTACAGTAGTCGCACTTAACGCGTAGCGAAGTACGTTTCCGCCAGACTTCTGCGCTTTCCGCACACGCAGAGCCATCTTGCGGCAAACGCAGAAGACCTCTTCCTCTCAATGTACGACGCTGCCCTGACAGGTGGCGCGCCACGCGCGCATTAGGGCTGTGCTGGGACCGGTGCGAGGCGCGTCGGGGCCCGGACTCCCTCTCCCCTGACGACGCTTCGCCGTGCTCGCTAACGGGTTGCAGAATCAAGCGTCATTCCTTTCTTTAGATAGCTATCACAGGCGCACGTTTCGTTGCCGCGCCGAACGCTGCGTTGCTCGACACTCACCGCGTGATTGGTGGGTGCGAAGTCCGATGCGGGGCGCCTCCTAAGTGATCGCTGCGCCGTAGCGCATTGTCTTACACCCCTTGGCGGGTCGACGGGAACGCTGTCGCGTTCCACTCTTGAAGGCGAAGCTTAAGCGTCCTCCAATTTTTTTCCCCACGTTTCAAGGCAGTGCATTTGAAGCGAAGAACGGAGCCCGTGGTAGCAGAAACCTACGCGTTGTACTTCCTACGCGCCTCCGTGCCTTTGACGGCAGGCGTCACTAAGCCACTGGCAGTTACCCCCTTCAAAGAAATACGAATGGTCCGGCAACAATGTGGGCCTATTCATACCCGAAAGGCATCACGCAGAAGGCCCCGGTGAGCGGCAGGCTGGCTTCAGAGGAGGTTGGCTTGCCGAGGCTAGTAGTATCACGTGACGCTCCCTCCAATTTTTTTGCTTCCTCCATGCTGAAAACTGTGATAGGTGAGCGCGATAGCGATTATAGGCCGGCACTACTGCGAGGCAAACCACAATTGTGGCCGTCGGTATGAGAAAGTATTATTTGGTTTGTCAAGTGGATGTTGCTGCGGTTCATGGTTTCCAAGGTGTTAAAGTATTTCTGCGATAATAGCGTTAGCTTTAGTCAGCTCGCTTTGGTTGCGTCTGCTGCAAGGGTTTTAGAATATGCGTACATAGTCGGCCTGGCAAACGCGGTTTCCTGTCCAACCGCTTTGATGTTTCACTAGTCAAAACGAAACCAAGTGCATAGAAAACGAAGGACCCTTTTACACCTGATACGCGGTTCGTGTTGCTGTAGCCAAGCATGCGCTTCTGATTTTCGATATCGTCTCTCGAAAACCTGAGTGAGCTGGAGCAAAGGATTTTAGCTCGCATGCATGCTCAGAATTCAGATCCTCACGAAGTAGCACCCGAACGTCTTGCTTCGATGTACGAAAGCCGCAGCGGAGAATCCGAATTGCGCGATAGACCATCGTCCTAGCCACAAGCAGCGCGCCTGGAGAATGCCTATTGGTAAATGCTCACTCACGCTAGGCCGAACCGACACCAATTTCGGTCTGGTGGCTGTCGGCGACAGCGTTTATTCCTTCCTGTCGGCACCTCTGTCACACTGTACCCACACAATCTGGCGACGGTCGGCGCCTAGGCCGTCGGTACAGTGCGGAAGAGGCGCCCACACGAAAGCAAAAAATGCACCCATTTACGACACAACTCGTAGATGGCATCTTGTATCACAGGGAGATCGTAAAACTCTGGGCACTTGCAAACTCGTGCTATACTCGCGCACGTACAACAGCATGTGCGCCGCCATCTATGTGGGACGCCGAAAGTGCCGCTCATTAACGTGGACCTTCTTTACTTCTTAATACTCATAAGATAAAGCCCAAGGGTCTAACAATATACTAACTGCAATTTTAGGTTATAAATATACTGTACTTAATGACAGTCGACTTACGTACAGCAATCTCTTGACTTCATTTCGAGGTATCAAGATTTCCCCGCCAGGCTTCGCCACTTACTGGTTTTTGTGACTTTCTTTGCCAATTTAAAGTTATATTACCTACACAAATCCCGAACAGCGTGCTGGATTCTATCACTAAGAATCGTGGTAATTTCATTTCCTTCAAGGTTTCACAACACATTCTGACCAGTTGTCAGTCCCTTTAAAACTTTAAACTGTTTCCCTTTGAAAAAAAAAACAGCGTGAATAAATATCGAAAGCGCGCTGGCCACAACGAACGTGCTCACGGAGCCACCACTTAATGAGATCATAAAAGGCGGTCAGGTTGATTCTACAGCTTTGCAATATTGACTGACGGGCTAGTTGGTTCGTTATCACAGAATGAACAGCGCTTCAAGCCGGGACACAAAGCACAGTGTGCGTGTGGGAGGTTCCTCTTTGTGTCCCGTCTTGAAGTGCTGTGCTTTCTGTGACTTTACATACGTTCTTTTTCTCCGTCAGTTACCCTTCCCAAGAGCGTTTAATTGGAGAACATTTGTACGCATAGCTCTTACAGAAGCATGTTTAATAGATTTTGTTTTTCGCTAGGCTAGATAATTTCTACGACAGGCCCCGAACTATTCGTTTTCTTTAACCACCTAAGATGAATTATTGAAAATTTAATTAACTAATTTTGTTAATTACGCACACACCTTCGCAAATTACTCCCTATCTAGAAGTTGGCAATCTGAACACTCGAATGATAAAAGATGTCACCAATATTTCTAGTATTGGTTTAATAGTTTTGTCTGGTGCAGTTGAAGGCAGCTGGCATATTGATGGTGCAGAAGGCTTCTTATAAAGCAAGTGTGAAAGCTTGGACATGTTATCTTGGCGCAAATCAAGTTCATGAGATTAAATGCATGTGCCCAACCGCACGCTTCTCCCTTTACAACCGATTCTCCTGCCAAATACAAGAAGCACCTGAGCGCTACAGTATATCACGCAAGGTGTGCGAGCACATTGTGAATGCTCCCGATTAGATTTATGAACGTTGGTGGCATCAGGGCCGGTTTCCTGGCATCATCAGGAATACAAGCAGCTGCCTAGGGGAAAGGACTGGAAATATTTTCAGTACTTTGTAACATATGGAGCAGTGCGCATATGTACGTTAGGACGAAAAGTACTGAAGTATTAGGATGAGGGCTTTGCAGCATACACTTTGGCTGCCTAACGTTAAGACATAAAGAAGCAAATACTATGGTTTTGTGAAAGTTAATGCTTACACACGTACAGTCGCGTGAAATATGAGCTCCGACACAGCGCCCGTGGTAAAATCGGCCCCTGCACTACAGGGCTGCATTGACAAACGAAATGCTTGTTTGATAAATACCAGTAATTGGAAAGTGCTTAGCTCTTGAACTTTCGGTATGTCGGCGCCGCTGTTCAGTCTTGGGGGCCTTATTTACCAAGAGCACTATGTTTCAGCTAATATTTGAAGGAACTGCACATTATTTTTTTCTCTTTTGGGTGAGCTTTCTTTCGTGTCTAACCCCGTGTTCACAAACGCACCTCGACTCGACCCTCCACTCGGAATGCTCCTCGAGTGCGGTTTTTCGTTTCCCAAATCGCCCTCCCCCCGAAACGCGCCCTGATGAAGGAAAGCTCGAGCGTTTTACTCGAGAATGTCAAGGTAGCGCGGCAGCAACCTTGAATCGCTCCTTGAGTGAAGCTAGTGCGTAAACATGACGGCGTTGTTATCTGTCGCTCGCCTCGTCAGCTTTTTCGGATGAACGCCAGTTGTCTCCTTAGCTTTTCTTTCGTTAACCATGCTCAGCATGTTGAAAGGCTTCGTTTTTGGACAGGTGCAATCCTCTGAAGCGCTTCGGCAACGGAATCATTCCACGGCGCCGCCGAGACAGATCGGTCGTCCTGTCAAGAAGGCTGCGAGCTAGTGCAGCGACTGTCGTATTACTCCTGGCAAGAGTCAGTTGTCGACCTGCATACAGGTATTGTTCGCGCGAGTGCCCCAAAACTACTATTGGCGCCAGAGCATTCACGTGTTTCTCGCGGTTTATTGTAGACAGCCGCATCAGTTCAAGCACGGCGCGATACATAACTGAGCTGGACTTCAAAGCTATGAAAAGAAATCAACGACGAGGATTCCTCCGATTACTGCGCGTATTGCCTGTGTGCGTGTATTGCAAGCGCCGGCAGTCGCCCGCGCTCGCACGGTTTGCACTAGGGTAGATCGTCACTGACTGCGCTAATCCAAGGACGGCGAAACACACTGCAAGCAAGGCGATCATCTCTATAAACGAGTAGGTGCATTCTGTTTATTTTTTTTTTCAATTTTCTTTAATTCAATACAGCTAGTTGCGCTACGGAAAACAAAATAATCTACTGTAATTTTGAGTGGACCGTGAGCAGTTGGTAGAATTTAAAGTCATAACCAATAATTACGTGAGCCTTGTTTCAATATATTAAGTTTAATTAGCTTATCATGCCAATGAACATCTGAGCCCCACGAGGAAGTGGCCAGTTATGAAACGACATTCACAATTATGCCTGCATGTATACATATGTGAATGGTATGTTTTATTTGAGTAAAGAACACAACAAGAATACAACAGAGTACACACCACATTATTTTTTAAAGTGATAAAGAAGCTGTAGCAATGCAGTGACAGCTCCTAGCACAGACATTGCTAGCAAGTGGTAGCAGATATATCTCGCATATCTTTGTTCCGAAGATTCCAGCTCTTTAGACGGTTCATTATGTAAGTGCTAGATCGCTGCATGTTGGTGTGCCTGCACAGGCGCCAGAGCACCTAAGAGACATTCCTTTGCAAATATAAATACAGTATGAGCTCATTAATGTAAAAAAACGTATTCTAGAGCACGAAAGTCTTAAATGAATGTAATACAGCGTGGACTAAGATATTGCAAAGAGAAGCAGTAGCTTTGCTTACAAATATATTCTAGAATAAAACAGCATGCACCTGTATTCTAGGCAGTTGCCTGTCGGGTATAGGCACCCCATAGCGTGTAACGGTAAACCCTTGCAGAATATATGCTATTCCTGCTCTGTTTCTAGCTTCACCTTAAGATGAATTATGAGGGCCGCAACAATCAATTTCTTCCATTGGATAGAGAATACAGGTGGCTTCCACGGGGCTTGCAGAACTTCACCATTTGACCGAGGAACAAAACGCATGGTCACAGTGTCTTGTAGGCCGCCAAATTAGGGCGAACGATGATGCAGACTGTCACAATGACGATCCTGAAAAATGCAGTATAGAGTGAATCACTACCGCTATTTCAGACAAGCTGCAATTAGCCATACAATTATGAAATATTTCTTAATGTACACCAGCTCATACAAAAGTAGCTTCAACATACTAAAGTGCTGGCTACAAATTCTACGAAACTCCTGCAGTAAAAAGTTCAAATCGCAATCGCAACGCATCATGGCCAACTGATGACTTCGCACATCATAATCATGAATGTATGGTCTCCAAAACAAGTTTATATGGCAGTTGAACAGGAATAAAATATGTATTTTATTTCATTATAATATGGATTTTTCGTGTTTGTGGTTCGAAATAACACAGTGCCCATTTTGCCCTTTTTTCAATGTAGGGAGACGTAACATGAATATTATTACAAATTTGATGAAAATAAGCACGGACTAATCACCGGGTAGGTTAGTCAAGTACTTCTTGAGCACATAGGTTCGGTCAGGGAAGCGGGCTGGTGCAATTCCCACAGTGCAGGCACCATATCTATCGTTGCTTTCAGGTCTGCCACAAGCCTTGCTGTGTAGCACAGACATTTTTTCATCAACTGGCCCTTCCGAAGCCCACATCCTGCACCAGAATGTCAAACATTTTATGTACTGGGTGATCGCGCGCCACGTAAAATTAGTGTACCTAAGCAATGGAAATAAAAAGACATAAAACAATAAAAAAATGTGACCACAGCGCAAACTTAAAGAACAGTTATGGAACATGCATCGGATGCAACCACACAGCACATAGAAAAAGCTAAGGAGAAAAAACAATAATGCTAGTGATGAACTACGGACAAGTGAATTTTTCAGAATATTAAAATATTGCGTAGCATGTATGAGAAGTGAGGAAGCACTAGAAATGCAGGCAATTTGACAAACCGACTAAACACCATGGTTTCTAAAACAAAATACATGACGCAAAAACGCTTTTCTCCAACCTGCCGGTGCTACACACACAACCATATGCATTCTGCCACATGTATTCTATAATGGCTTCTCCTCAATACTGAAAGATTTCATACGCGATACTGGAATGATCGTTGGACATACGCGCCGATAGGTACATTGTGCATTTTTGTTTAAATAATCGGAACCAATAACAGACTGTCGTGCCGAATCTCCCACAAGCTCCGATTAGCAAAAAAAATGTTTTGCGCAAGCTTATGCTGCCTCAGATATGCTTCAAGTTCTAACGCCAGTAACATGAACAACAGTCATGCTTGAGCACATTGGAAACATTTTATCGACAGCGCCGCAGAAACCTCGCGAAAAGCGCATCAACAAGCGGTTTTTGCTTACATGCAAAATGGTTCACTCACCCATATTTTCAGTCCTCTTGTTGCTTTCAGCAAACTTCCAGCACCAATCGGTCTTGAACCTTGAAGCTAAACAAAGCTGGCCATCGAGCATCTGCGGTCTCCATCGAAGTCCCTCCAGCTCGGTCACCATACACACACGGACAAAATCACCCATAATAACCGCGATTAATAACCGCAACGTGAACCATCAATAAAGCACTAGGAAACAAAGAGACAAATGTCGGCGCAAATTTTCTTGGTTTTAAGCCATGCACCATGCTTTCAGCTGTTGGGGTGCGATTGTTCCAGACCTCAAAAACAGCTCCCGCTGGATCTATCCCAGACAGTACACCATCAATGGTCCAACCATGGTCCAATGCTGGCAGAAATTGGTACCAATATTAGACCAATGTTGGAATATTGGCAAAGTACAACCCAATCCAATGCTGGCCCAGCGTTAAAGCCAAGATTGGACCAATGTTATGCCAATGCAGCAGCCATTGTGCTGCCAGCGTAGGACCAGCGTTGAGCCATATCGCTGCCATTATTAATGCCAGCTTTGAGCCAATGCCCTTTGCATGACGAATATTTTAGATACACTGGCTCTAGAGCACGCAGCCATTCTTACCGCAAACCTTTTGCTAGCGACATTTTTTATAGCAATTGTCCCCCCTCCCCCCCACACCGTCTTCCTCAATAGTAGCTAGGAAAGCTCGACAAAAAGATACAATGTTAAGAAGCAGAAGTCATCTATACTTGCAAATAATAATAAAAGAATACTGAAGTTGACTTTTATGACAGTTTATGTGCGAATAAATTTTCACAAACAGGTATTTTCCGTGGACCTAGATGGGTGACACTCGGTTATCTTCAAACAGTTTATTTACAGGCACTGCCCTAAGGATACGAATTGGGCAAGGTGCCGAGGACGGTGGGCTGGCCAGGGGTTTCAAGGGAGGGAGCTGACGTCGGTAGGAAGGTTGGTCAGTGCTTGGATGACGGCGGGCTGGTCAGGCCCCCGAGGACCACGATAACATGGTGGTTTTGTTAAATTTGCTACCACTTCCCATAGCGACTTCACGAGTACTTGGAGGAGATGCTTGCACTGTAAAATAAAAACAAATTTATTAGAGATGTTGGTATGACAAATGTATGTTGCAGTGTTTTCATTTGAAAAATCGCCATACCGCAACAATATTATAAGTTTGAGCAGAAAGTTCCAAGGGATGAATGAAGAAACATTCTTCCAAGAGATTTGTCAGGTAACAGTTTTTAATATTTTGACATACATGGCATATTTCGTAGAAGGTGTAACAGAATATTTAGAACAAGCATAAAATTCGCAGGATCCGTCCGCCTTGTTGACACCCCACACCTAGTCAGCGTAGCACATCATAATTAAAAAATTGCAGCAAAACCTGATACAGCACAAAAAGCCTAGTTTCAGAGTGTGTAGACGCAATGCGGCCTTCGTGCGAAATTTTTAATATGGAAACCGACAAGTTCCGTCAGGAAACACTAGCAAAAGAGGCATTTATTATACGAAAAGAAAGAAATGCTGCCGGCTGGAAATTATGCTTAGAGCAGTGCCTAGAACCTGCCTAGAACAACGCCTAGAACAGTGAGAAGAAGCGCGGTTCCTCGGTATGACTAGCAGGATCAGGCCGCGTGCATGGCTTGATAAAATCATAGTCCTGAAATTTGGGTGAAATTCACAGAGATCTACACGGGTTCTACTCCAAGCACTATTCAAAGGCCGCGAATAAAAAAGAGCAGAGCTATGTAATTACAGGCACTCTACATCAGCCAGGGCTGTTTCAGTCATAGATATACCGTGTGATATTGCTTGGGTGATAATGTTCCTTATAAAACTTCTGCGCAAAACAAATGCGCTCACCATTGTAAGATGCATGCTTCTGTGTATCCGAGTTCATCCTACATCGAAGACGGTGGGCACCAGCACCGACTTTTTTCTAGCTGTTGCTTCGTCTATATTAATTCTAACACTCACAAAAATTCGTGGCCACTTTGCTGCGTATTTCAAGATGTAGCCTTCTCAGTAGGAATGACGACCGCAAGCAAGCATTGTTCACGATAGGAGTGCGCTGACAAGAACGAACAAGACTGCAAGCACTCAGGCGGTGTTGCACCCAGTCGGCGTGCTAGCGATGCATAGAAGGAAAGAGTAAAAGGAAAGGGTGAATGAAGAAAACGGCGTAAACGCCCCTTTCCCCCGCTGGTCCTAACCCGACTGCGTTATTTGGGCGGCAGTGATGGAGGGAGACAAGGAGGACATAGTGACCCCGCCACTTTTCCTTGTGCCTCCGAGAGCCGCCAATTCGACACAGCAGGTCATAGCTGTCTGAGCGCTTGAATGATAGCATTAACCAGGCGCACGTTGGTGCGGGAGGAAGAGGCAAGTGGCAGCTGAAGAACGGAAAGTTAGGCCGAAAAAAAAAATCCGGAATGCGCCTTGCCAAATACAGGCAAATACGAGAGGTTGTTGACACGGAAAAGCCAAAACGTGCAATTAATTTTTTTTTCTGTCAGGGGCATTCATACAAGGAGCTTACTACACATGCACGAAAAACAAAGATATTGGAGTAGGAGCACCATGATTATGTTTCCGCCACATGCCATGCATGCTAAACAAACAAACAAACAAAAGTTTCACTAATATATATACGCTCCATCTCGATGCGATATAAAACGGGTTCATCAGCTCTGTGGCACTGTAATTCTCGATTCTCCTCAGAATCCTGATCCTCCAAAGCCGCGGAGCGTACATGCAAAATATAAGATGCACAGGCAAATTCGCAATATCGTTGCTTCTTATGGAAAGCGTATGTTCCCAAGCACGATCACTAAAGGAGCGGCTAATTTGCCCATAAAGCGACTTCCCTGGCTTGCTACGTTGTGCAGTGGCTTTTCTCTTTAGGGGGCGCATTTCGGTGACGGCGAAGGGCAAAAATGGCGGTGTATAATGCCTGGAGTTTACATGGGAGAACCACAGGTGGTTCCACAGATAGTCGCAGCTTGCAAACATATTTCTGGTGGTTCCTGCGCAGTGTGCCTGTGATCAGTGCGTTACTTTTCAAAACAAGTTGTTCAATCTCAGCAAGTCGTATAACACTAAAAACCGACAAGGCAAAAACTGGCTTATCACGGGTCAATGTCATCCAAAGAAAGCCAACTAGTGCACCATATTTGCAAATCCGTTCGAAAGACGGTCCAATCATTCCCGCCTTTTTGAACGGCGGTGCCAATATTCTTTACTGAATGTGTAATTTGGGTCAACATTGGATCTCTGTCAGAAAGGCACAGCCAATATTTGCGCCACGCTGTTACCCTTAGGCCATCATTGGACCAGGAATCAGAATGGCACTGCCAATATTGGAACCACGCTGTTAATCTTAGGCCGTCATTTGGCCAGGAACTGCCAATACGTTTGCAACGCTGGCCCGACCTGACGTGCCGCCTGGGGTCAGCCGAATGCACACAGTGGCAGCGTTATCGAGCTAAAGTTGTGCATTGCGCCATGTAGACGTTTCATTAAGAAAACGAATTAATAGAAACAAATATCTGTCCTAAATAATTGAAGTTTTGATAAGCACATTTAGGAATAGTCTCGATATGAGACGCTTTTCTCGTCCGGTGCACTTCACTTGAGTCAAGGGCGCATTTTCAAGGCGCTCCTCGGTGGAGGAAAGGTGGAGTTGTGTTCATGAAACGCAACGGCGCCTTTAGTGAAGGAAGTCTCGTCGGCTCGACTTGGCTGAGTGGAGGAGAAGCTTCACCTGAAGGCGTGTTTAGGAATGCCGGAGTAACTACTGTTCTAAAATTTTCGGTTAGCTCAAGATGCGTCTGCATGCGTTTAAAATATCCAGAAAGTTGTAACAGATTCAATAGCCAAAGAGCATTATCTAATCAGACTGCACACGTGAAGCAAATACTGCATACATTCTCGATAATATTTGACACCCGAGATTGCGCTGCAATGTACGAGCATTCCAATCTGATGTACCGATGCCTTGATCCCTATATCAGATTCTGAGGAAGCATTACTTTGCGCGCAGACATATATGTCCTTTGAGCGTTATTTTCAAGCGCAAGCTCGCCTTATAGTGAGGTACCAGCGTGACTAAGCCCAGTATTCTTAAACACGCCTACACTGAACGCTTCTCCTCGACTCAGCCAAATCAAGGCGACGGCCCTTCCTTCACTCAGGGCACCGCTGTGCTTCATGAACACTGCTCCACCTTTCCTGCGCCGAGCAGAGCCTTGAAAATTCGCCCTCGGCTCAAGTGAAGTGGACCGACCGAGAAAAGCGTCTGATATCAAGACTATTCATAAATGTGCTTGCGAAAGTTACAATTACTTAGGAGAAATAACTGTTTCCGCTAATTCGTCTTCCTAATCAAACGAGTAGATGGCGCGATGCACAAATTTAGCTCAGCAACGCTGACACTGTGAGTACATGGTGAGCATTCGTCAGATAGATCAAGCGGGACCTGTGTTTGAGGTCTGCAACAATAGCAACGCAACACCTCAGAGCATGGCACATAGCTGAACACCAGGAAAATTTGCGTCGGAATTTGTACGCTGCTCTTTATTTCGTAGTGCTTCATTGGTGGTTGACGTTGCGGTTGTTAATCGCGGTTATCATGAGTGATTTTGTCCGTTTCTGTATGGAGACCGAGCCGGATTGACTTCGAAGGGGGCCACAGACGGAACAGCCGATTGGCAGCTTTGTTTACCTTGAAGACAGAGTGGTGCTGAAAGTTTACTAAAAACAACAATAGGACAGAAAATATGGGTGAGTGAACTATTTTTGCCTGGAAGCACATTATGTTGATGTCCAAAATCAAGAAATAATAATAATAATATTTGGGGTTTTAAGTGCCAAAACCATTTTCTGATTATGAGGCACGCCGTAGTGGAGGACTCCGGAAATTTTGACCACCTGGGGTTCTTTAACGTGCACCTAAATCTAAGCACACGGGTGTTTTCGCATTTCGCCCCCATCGAAATGCGGCCGCCGTGGCCGGGATTCGATGCCACGGCCTCGTGCTCAGCAGCCGAACACCATAGCCACTGAGCAACCACGGCGGGTCCAAAATCAAGAAAGGCGCTGACAGGTGGAATAGCACACTGTGGTATAAAGTTTGTAAACAAGGAGAAGGTGCCTCAGAAAGGCTGGCCAACGTTTCGATAGGAGGACCTACCTTCGTCAAAGGCGGCCAGGTGGTCCTCGGCATGTTAGTTATAAAGGGTTAGTGCAGTGAAGTCACGTGCGGTTGTTCTCGGTGGAAGTTGATTATAATGGGAGAGACTTCGAAGATAATGAGCGCTTTCGCCTGACGTGTGTGAGCGTGGTTCCGAAGACGAGGGGACAAGAGCGGGAGAGTGGTAGCAAGGCGGGGAGAAAAAAAAACAAAGAAAAGACAGATGAAAAGGGGAGGACACCACGAGGAAAAAAAGGAGAGGAAGGAAAAAAACGGGGGGGGGGCATGGGAGGGCGTTGGAGAAGCGAGAGGTTAGGGAGCATTCAGGGGTGTAGTTGGCGGCATGTTTTTGTGGCTTTTAGAAGAGCCGGTCAGGCGGTCAGTCCGCGAGTGAAAAAGAAAGACCTATAAAAAACATCAGTTGAAAGAGTGACTTTAGTAGCATGGCAGCAATGCGGCGAGTATTTCTGAAGGAGTTAAGACGGCGACAAGGAGTCTGGGAACCACGCATGGGGTAACTGGAAGGTAGCGACATGGTCTTTCAAGGGATGTTAGCTCCAGTAGCTGAACGTAGGTATCGTTACGGCGGTATAGAGAAATGGCGATACCCTGTGTGGCTGAAGTGCCGAAAAAGGTATGCTGACGTCTGGGACTTTGGAATGGGTTAGTGAGGGAGTTCCAAAAAATATATAAAAACAGACAAAAAAAGAAAAGAGAGGGTGGAA
This sequence comes from Dermacentor variabilis, assembly GCF_050947875.1. Lineage (NCBI taxonomy): Eukaryota > Metazoa > Arthropoda > Arachnida > Ixodida > Ixodidae > Dermacentor > Dermacentor variabilis. The sequence goes on from NW_027460280.1 coordinate 5,291,301, forward strand.
CGGAAACCGGAATAAAAAATAAGAGGATGACGTGCACAGAAGCGGGCGGAGGCCGGTGTAGATGGGGAAAGGGGGTCGTGCAGTTGATATGAACGTAAAAACATGCAAGAGTATAATAAATTGAGCAGTAGGCAGGAAAAGAAAATCGAAATGGAGGAAGAGGTGAGGTTAAGAAATAAGGATAGCTGGTGGCTTAATGTGTTTTGTGCCTTGGTTGATCATATGAGAATTTCAGATTATAATTACCCCTATTAAAGATTGTAAGCTGCTACGTGCCAAATTAATGCACATCGAGTGTAGGCAATTAAACTTGTATATGAGATATGATTCTGTATGCTTCCTTTGGCGAGGTAACAGGTATTTGTTTGTAGTATATAGAGCCTTGCTTTGTCGAATATATGGCCATGTTCATTAAAGTGGCTGGCTACTGCTGTACGTAAATTGTGTTTTGTGTCCGCGCGGTGACGTTTGAGTCTTGTATGAATTTGTTGTCCAGTCTCACCTATGTATTGTTTGCTACAAGCGGCACATTCTAGATAGCACACTACGTTGCTTGATGTGCGGGTGAAACCCGAAGTTACCTTGTGGGCGCAATATGACGCTGTACTTTTTATGTAGTAATAGATTGAATATGTTTGCATGTAGAGCTCCTGGGACGGCCACAGGGCCCAGTTCCCAACATCGTTTTCGTCCCTAGTTTGGCATGCACAACATCTTTACAAATAGTGTTGCGTCTGTAAGCTACTCACGGCGGGTCGGGAAAAATCTTGTTAATTTTCTGGTTGCTGGTGATAAGTGAGTAGTATTTACTCAGGATGTTACTCACGTTTGGGAGTAGGTTTGAGAATTTAGTAGTAAGAAGATGCGTTGTTCTTGTGATCCTCGGGCAGGGCTTGAGTACATCGGCTCGATCAAGTTTGGTTGCAGCGGTGTAGGCTTTTTGAAGGTCACTGTTTGAGTAGTTTCTGTTTAATAGGTTTTTTTTAAGATGATCAAGCCTATCTATGGAGTCTTGGTTTTCAACGCAAATGTGACGCAGTCGTGTGGCTTGGCCTTTAAAGATGTCTCGTTTGCAACGTCGGGGATGGTGGCGCGTCTATTCTAGGTACTGTTGTTTGTCGTAAGGTTTCCTATACAGCGTTGTCTTTAGCGCCCGATTGTCAGTGCATATTGTTGTGTCCAGAAAGTTTATGCGCTCAATTAAGGATTCTCATGTGAATTTTATTGTTGGATGAAAGCTGTTGAGAAATGCTACATATTTATCTAGACTGTCTTGGCCAGCTGCCCATATTATGAATATGTCGTCTATCTATCGTAGGTATGTGTGGGGCTTGTCACTGCAGCGCAAGCGGAAATCAGTTTCTATAATCCTGATAAATATTTTCGCGTAGGTTATTGTAAAAGCCGTACCAATGCTTGTACCATGTATCTGTAGGTAGTAACTCTCCTCAAATTCGAGGTAGTTATGTGTTAGAACTAATTCAAGGAGAGACAAGCAGACTTCAGTTGTGTGCATTTTGTTTAGACCGCGTTTGCTTTGTCGAAGATAAACCATCAGGGATTGGAATGTTGGTGTGCAGGGCAGTGACGTCTGGTGTAGTGACAATTATGTTTTTCGGTAGTATGCTTTTAGTATTAATGTCCTCCATAATTCTCAACAGGTGGGGCGTATCTCGTACAAATGACGGAAGTGCTTTTGACAAGTGACCAAAGAAGTGGTGAAGGAATGCGGAGATGTTCTCTGTCGGGGTGTTGTTTGATACTATCGGGCGACCAGGGATAATAGCGTTGTATAGTTCAGTGGATGAAATTTTATGAATTTTCGAAAGGAGGTAGAAACGCCCAGGAGTTTTGTTGCTTGGTTTCAGAAAGTTGTATTTTGACGGTGTTACCAATTCATCAGCCAAAATGATTTCAGCCTGTTGGCAATTGTCACTGTGTAGAATAATGACGGATCGGTATCTAGCTTACGGTAATGTTCTGGGTTGTTTAGTTGTATGTAAGCCTCGTGCTTGTATTTTTCTACTGGCCAAATAACTATACTTCAAGCCTTATCTGCTTCCTTAATACCAATGTCATTCAGGCAACTAAGATTTGAAATGGAATGATTCTCCGACGCCGTTATGTTTTTAGGTCGCTTAGATGTCTTGCACTGGCTTATAATTTCTTTACTGACAGTTTTAAGGATATGTCAAGTTCTATGGCTCCTTCTGGTTCGGGAGTCCAAGTGGATTGGGCTCTAAGTGGTGTCGTCCTGGTGTCTGGTGGGCTGTCTGCGAAAAAGTGTGTGATACGCATTCGTCGGGAAAATTTTGAGAGGTCCTTGTGAAGCTCGCATTCATTTATTTTATGTTTCGTGGGACAAAAGGTTAGGCATGTTCTGAGTACACCTATTTCTTTTTACTTAATGTTTTTGAAATACCTACAACGTAGGAGTGGTTTGTTTTGTGCAAGTTTCCGTCACGTCTGGTATTTCTAGACTCGAGGTCTCTCTTTTTAGTGTGAGGTGGCTGTTTGCCTGGAAGGTTGTTTTTTGATTAACGTTTGACTTTTTCCTTTTCTTTCGAACCAATTTTCCAGACTGTTTTTTGTCGTAATGTTCTAAATCTTCTCATCCGGTGTCAGAACTACGTTCAGAAGTCTCTTGCTAAAACTTTCTATTTGTTCTGCGCAGTGCTCCTTGGGGATATTTAAAAGTGAAACTGAGGCATTGCGCAATGTTATTTGCCAGGTTGAACGATGGTGTGGTGGGAGTGTTCCTAGAGCTGGTACAGCCTTCAGTGTTAGGCCTTTAGGGATTATATTTTTCTCTGTACAGATAGTGTAGGTATTCAGATGGCAGGTATAGATCGCATGTTTTTCTTATGTTTTCTAGCCTGCAGGAATTCGGTGCTTCGTGGCAGAGAAGAGTTATTGATTTGCGATGGCTGTCATTTATTTGTTTTTTAGGGTAGATTTGCGTGGGGTGTTCATCTTTTTGGCAGGTTTATTACCGGATGCCTGGCTTAACTCGAGCTTGGTTTCTGTTTGACATTGTGCGTGTGCAGACGTGCGTGTGGGCGTCTGTGTGAAAACTTCGGTAGCGGATTTTCTGTTGTCTGTTACAGTTGTGTCTGTTTGCACTGTGGTTGATGTCGTTTTTGGTGTAATGTGTGCCTTGTGGTTCGTTTCACATTCCACTGTCTGTGTTTCGAGTGTTCTTGAGGTGTTAGTCCGTGAGTCCTCCGATGGCTTGGAGAATAGTGAGTAACAGGCTTAGGTACTTATCAAATGTAGCTAAGAACACTATGACGTCGTCTATGTAGACCAAGCATGTTTGCCACTTCCGACCTTATAGTACGTTGTCCATTAGAGGCTAAAGTGGCAGGCGCTGAGCACAAACCGAAAGGAAGGACCTTACATTCGCAAAGACAATCGGGGGTCATGAAGGCAGTTTTCTCACGATCTCTCTCATCGATGTCGATCTGCCAATACCCGCTTCGTAGGTACATTGATGAAAAGTAACGTGCATGCTGTAGCCTGTGCAGCGAATCATCGATGCGTGTCAGCGGGTAGACGTCTTTCTTCGTGACCTGGTTTAAGTTGTGGTAATCGATGCAGAATCGCAAACTGACATCTTTCACTTGGACTAATACCACGGGTGACGCCCAGGGACTTTTCGAAGGCTGTATTGCACCATCCTCGAGCATCTTCTTCACTTGTTTTTGAATCTCTTCACGTTCCTTTGGAGCTACACGGTGGAGATATTGTCGAATCGGTGGCGTACTATCATCCGTGATGATACGGTGCTTGGTCAGGGGTGTTTGTTTAACCTTTGACGCAGTCGAAAGAAATCTTCGATCTGGTGTATTAGCTCCAATAGGCGCTGCCGCTCCGAAGGCGAGAGGGTGGAGCCAACTTCCACAGAGAAAGGTGGTTCCACAGAAATACAGAGTGGTTGGTTAACATTGAAAGTGGAGTTATTTCAGATTGAAGATTTATGTACAATTTGGAAAAATACCCTAAGAAACAATAGAAAAAATAAAAAGAGTGGTCACGCCTGCAGTGACAACAGATACATAGTGACGCTGTTTTTGAAAGCTTTGAATGATTTACTTTCCTGGATAATGTTTACAGCACGATGGTGATCGTTTAAAAAGACTGGAAATTATGTAGCTAAGTTTCTGGGTGCCGTAGTTGGTACGTATTTTTTCCTTATTATAACCTATGCGCCGGGCATTGTAGGTGTGTGTTTTTGTTTGATACTGATGAAAAAAGCGGCAGGATCAGAATGCATTTGTGCGTAACTAGCTAACCCTATCTTTTTGTTTATAACATTTATAACAGTATAAGCAGTTGGTGTTTTCTAAACAATGGGCAGTGTGGCTAAGGTATGGTGCATAATCTATTAGGTGCAAAAATTTATTTTGTAACCTACAAAATGATTTGCAACGCCATCTATTCACATGAGACAGTTATCCTGCAAGAGAGCAATGCACCATATTGATACATGCATAATGCGTGTTTCCTGTGGACGATGCACGCGGGCGCCCCAACGAAGACTACGAACGCTCTCTGGCTCTCGAGCTGTCGACTGAACTGGCCATCGCTGCATTATCCTTTGTAAGTATACTTTCTAAATAGTCTCCAGCCCTGAATCCTTCGTTCGCGTAACATTTTCGCGGAGGGTGCCGTTCCCCGTCCTCACCGCGGAGCTCCGCAGAGGCCGCACCGTCCTTCTTTCCGCCATGGCTCCCCGTGACGACATATCGTCTGCTTCTACTCCTGCGACACCGCCAACAACGTACGTTACGGCTACCAATCCCCGCTATCCTGGAGTATTCTGTGGCCAAGATAATGACGACGTTGAAGACTGGCTCAACCTGCATGAGCGTATTAGCCAAAACAACCGCTGGGACCCTACCATTATGCTAGCGAATGTCCTATTCTACTTGGGCGGAACTCCTCGTGTCTGGTTCGGGACACACGAGGGCGAGATCTCTAGCGGGGACGCTTTCAAGGAGAAGCTCAACAACCTCTTTGGAAATCCCACCGGTCGGCAGCTGGCTGCTATAAAAGAGCTTGCTACCCGAGTTCAGTCTTCTACTGAATCTTATGTCTCATACATACAATACGTGCTCGCTCTTTGCCGGAAAGTGGACGACAAAATGACCGAGGTTGACAAAGTCGGCCACGTACTCAAAGGGATCGCATACGACGCGTTCCACTTGTTGGTCTTCAACAATGTGTCCACTATCGGTGTCATTGTCAAAGAATGCCGGTGCTTTGAGCTCGCCAAATGTCGCCGCGTCATTCCACAGTTCTCCTGGCTCCCTTACACGGTTTCGACGTCGTCTTGCGTCGACCTTACCGCTTCACCGCCCTTAAATGGGCACGTCACACGTACTGTTCGCCGCAAGCTCGAGGCTACAAGTCCTTCGCCGTTCCATTCACGCCCACTTGACCTCACCATTGGCAAACCAGCCCCAGTGATCTCTTTCATTCAGGCAGTTGTGCGGCAAGAATTTGCCAACCACGGTTTTCCTGCTGCCTGCTCCGTCTCCCAACCTGACACCCAACCGCTGCCGACAGCTACGCCTTACAGCGGTCTGTATTCCCCTCCGAGATACCGCAACCCTACCGAGTGGAGAACTCCGGACGACAAGGCCATTTGCTTCCGTTGCCTCGGCATTGGCCACGTCGCTCGCCACTGCCGCTCCTCCTGGACGTCGCCGTATTCGAGCTCCTTTTCCCCGTCTCCTCGCCCCATATGCTGATCCGCGCCGTTACTTACGTCGCCGTATGCCTCCTACCTCAGGCGTATCCAAAGTCAAAGTGAAGTTTATTTACATCGCCAAATATTAAAGATGCGGGTGGGCCCGGGCCAAAAGAGAACACAATAACTTGAAGGACGTCCGAGCCCCCATGTACAAGGCATACAGCTAAAGCGCACAGTGTAAACGACGTGGTATTGTTCTGGCTATTTAGCAAGGGCAAAAACATCTTGTATATAGATGAGTTTGTGAACAAAGTATAAAAATAAGAAACACAGCATAGTAGTCAATAAAGGAACACAGAAATTCATCGCACCAAGATAAAATGCGCAGGATACATCGCAGCAAGATAAGAAAAAATACAGAAACGCGGCTTTCAAAAAGAAGATATTAGTGAATTAACGCACTTCTCATCTCAACTAGTGAACATGTTTCCGGAATTATACCCCGTGACAGTAATTTATTCAAAACAGTGGGCAGGGAGTGTTGGAGCATCTGTTGCTCGTACATTATACGGGAGAAGGGAATGTGCCAAATTTCTATCTTGCGAAAGGAGCATTCTGAAAGATTTTGTCTGAAGCAGGTTAATTCAAGAAAACTAAGCTAGTTATGTCGCATACATCGCTTATATTTTAATGCTAAGTAATATTCGTATATGGTATTAATCGGAGATATTTGGTAACGAACAAACATTTCCCAAGTGTGAGCAACGTAGGCTACGTTTCCAATGTAGCGTACAGCTTTCTTTTGAAGCATATATATATTATTAATGTTTGTTTTAGTGGTGCTACCCGAAACCAAGAGACAATAATTTAGGTGGGATACAAAATGCGCATTATAAATAATTAATTTCACATGTTCGGGCAGAAAATGCCGTAGTTTAGCGAGAATTCCGGTGCACTTTGCCAGTTTACTCAGAATGAACTGAACTTCAGTATCCCAGCGTATGGTCTTGTCAAAATTACTCCTAAAATCTTGACAGTGTCTACAAACTGTACCTGTGCATTGCCTATGTATATATGTATATGGGGTAGAGTTGGAAACTGTCTTGTACTGAATAGAACAGCTTTGGCTTTTTGTGTGTTTATGAGTAATGAGTTTGCTTCGGTCCACCCCTTAACTTTATCAAGACAATCGTTAATAACAGAAACCAGAGACTGTAGGAACTACCTCTGAAAAATAAACTTGCATCGTCAGCATACGTTAAAAATTTCGGCTGGCTATCTGTTCCCCCCCCCCCCGCAAAGCAAGGTTATTTCTATATAAAATGAAAAGTAGAGGTCCTAAAATACTACCCCGTGGGGCACCAGCAGTAATAGGCTGAAATGGAGATATATGTGGCGCTATGTTAACGCATTGTACACGATGACGTAGGTATGATTTCAATAGCTCAAGTGGAGTACCGCGTATGCCATAAATGTCTAATTTTTTAAGTAAGGTATTATGATTAAGGTGATCTAAAGCCTTCGAGAAATCTACGAAGATGCCGATGCACAATTCTTTATTTTCAAAAGCGTTGAGAATAATTTATTTTTGAGACAATAAAGCTGATTCAGTAGATTTACCTCGCAAGAAGCTATGTTGTGCTGTTGATAATAATTTAAACCTATTGCGAAACTTCATAAACTGTTTTTCAATAATTTTCTTCAAACCTTTCGAGAAAAGCGGTAAAATTGGAATCGGTCGGTAACTTGACATGCTATTTTTATCACAGCTTTTATATAATACTATTACCTTATATTTCTGCATCTGCTTTGGAAAGGACCGGCTTGATATGGCAAGGTTATAAATATAAGTTAATACTCGTGCTATTAGAATGAAGACAAATTTTACAGGTGTGATTTGAAAGCCATCTATATCACAAGACCTGTTTATTTATTTATTTTGAATACCCTAAAGGCCCCAAAAAGCATTACATGGGGGGGGGGATACAATTCACACATGATATGTCAACGCAATAAAAACGACTGAAGACAACAATCAAGCACAGATTTCGGTAAAAGATACAGTTTGTAAAAAAGAAGAAAAAGAACGAAAATAAATAAGGGTGCCGGTAGAGGGTACAATTGACACTTGCTGTACATGGCGGGATATTTGTTCTTAAAGGAAGCAAAAATGCTGCACACTTCAGTGTCATCCGTAGGATCCAGAAATATACTATTGCTATTCCGTCGTATAGTGTTGCAAACAAAATGTGAACTCAGACCAGTATTTATAGCATCTTTGAAAAACGTATTAAATTTCTCTGCAAGTGCCACACCCGCAATACGTTCACTGTCAAACCAAAGCTCGGTAACTCCTGACGTAGACTGTGCTCGTTTTAATAATTTATAAACTTGTTTCCAAACTTGCGTGCTACCGACACAGAGCTCTTTGTCAAACTCATTGTGCACTGAGTTCCTTTTTTTGTTTTTGAGAGAAAACGTAACTTTATTGCTGTATTGTTTAAAATTGGCTAGATCAGCAAGGGACTTGGTTCTCATAAATTTCTTGTATAACTGTTTTTTTTTCTGTTTAACCATTCTAAGGCGATCTAGATTTATCCATGGCTTACGACTTTTAGTAGACTTTCTTACAGTTTTCTCAGCGAAATGGTCATGGAATACGTGTTTAAAGCAGGTGATGAATGCATGATACGCTGCATCTGCAGTCTCACAAGAAAAGACGTCATCCCAGTTTTGATTTGAAAGAGTTGAAAAAAAGAACGCGAGGGTGCCCGGAGTATGACATTGCGCAGTATTCTGCGCTAATAAGTTGTGATGTTTATTTGGGGCAGATTTCAGGCGCACATAAATGGGATAATGATCGCTGATAGAACTGTGTAATACACCTGATAGTAAGCTACTAGTATTTACGTTAGAGATAAATACATCAATTAGTGTGGCTGTCTGCATCGTAACACGTGTAGCCGTCTGAGTAAGTATGCACTTACCACTCGATTCCACAGTTAGTAAAGTAGCTTCCTGCGCAGGAGATAGTTTCAGGATATCAATGTTAAAGTCTCCCTCAAGAATTAAATTGAACTTGTTGTTGCGTATGTAGCTCAAAAGGCGGTCTAAAATTCAATAAAGGCGTTTATATCGGCACCAGGGTGTCGGTCTCTACGGAATAAATATAATTTTGTGATAACAAAGTGAACCACCATTCAACTTAACGAAAAACAAGACTATAGACGAAAATATTTTCGATATATATATATATATATATATATATATATATATATATATATATGATGAAGATATAAACGATAATTACGCAAGAACATCACAGCATAACATATTTTTAACCAGATAGTAAGCCCATTCCCCACCCTGTGGGATCAATTTACAAAGAAGCTCTGATATTCGTCTGGCTTGTAAATTTCTTCGTCACATGTATAGCATGTTTCAGTCAACATAATAGCGTCGAACTGGAAGCTAAACTAGTCTAGAAATACTGATAACTCATCTTCTTTGTGCATCGCCGAACGAATGTTGAGGTGTAGGCAAGAAAAGGATACATCGGAGTTAATTTGAATTATTTTGTTGACACCTCCCGGTGACACGTTCATCATTCAAGATAGACTGCTCAGGCTCGCGAAAAGCGGAACAGTTTGCACAATATTTTCTACGTCATGCGCCCTACGGATGTGCAAGACAGGAGATTTTTCCTCTTTTCGCGCATAGACTTTGCCACCACGTGTCCAAGCAAAGCACCAGCTTTAAACCTTTTTTTTTTTTGCGCGATTGACACACCGAGCAACTGTTTCATAGACGAGTAAAGGTGCTCGTTGATGAACACAGGTTCGCTAGACTTATGGCCAAAGTCATGCGGTAGAAGCTTCAGCTTTCTTGCCTTCTAGAGCACAGTATAACGTTTAGATCGAAATTTGAACTTTACAACAATGTTACGAGCAACATTCGAGTTTTTCGCTGGAATACGGTGGCAGGAGTCAACATCTTACTCCCAAATGGGCTCACCAAAAGGTCTACCAATATGACTCGGGGTGTCAGGAATGCTTGCACTCTGAGTGAGAAGCAAACCCTTCACCTCGAGGTTACATTTTCTGGAGTACCGTTCGGAGGCAGCGATGCGTTGCTCAAGCTGAAACGCTTGCTTTTGAAGGGCTTCGCAGTCCAAAACAAGATTTGTTTTACATATTTGTTTTCTTGCACAAGCTCGTCAGGTTCCTCCTTTACTTTCTCAAATTCCAAGTTGAAGAATTCGGAGCTTGACTCAAGTACGCGGATTTCTATGCGTAATTCACGCTCAAACCTTGCCTTAACGTCATTCATTTTCTTTCTTAACTCCTCCTGGAACCGAGCAGCATCAGCGCTGGTGCAACACAGGAATGCTTAAGAGAAAAGAAAAAGATGCTAAGAACTTGGCAGCAGTCAAGGCAGCGCGAACAAAAATATTTTTTCTTAAAAGAGATACAGTACGAAAAATACCAACCTGCAAAGACAGCAGGCGCAGTGATTACGTTGATTGTCCGTGCTGCCTCCGCTATGCCCAGTGACCGTAGTCATGGAGTACCACCGGCTTTAAAACACCTTCGGGCGCCGTGTCCCCACGCGGGGACGCGAACTTCGCGCGCCCTGCTGCGTAGAAGTGCAAATAAAAACGTCGTTGTGAATGCGCCGGAACACGCCCCCTGAGCCACTTTGATGGACAAGTGGCGGCATTCCACGACAAGTGAGTGAGTGAGTGAGTGAGTGAGTGAGTGAGTGAGTGAGTGAGTGAGTGAGTGAGTGAGTGAGTGAGTGAGTGAGTGAGTGAGTGAGAACTTTTATTGAGTCTTTTAAGAGTTTCGCGGCTACGAGGTCTCCGTCGCCTTCATCTTCTTGGCGCTGGCGACTTGAGACTTCTCTTCAGCAAGGGTGGGCCCCTATTCCAAGGCTCCACTGAGTCTTTCTGCATCGCTCGCGTGCTGCACTAGGGCCCTCTGGGCCGTGAGCTCGCTGCTGGTGAGCCGACTCTCCCATTGCTCCGCACTCGGGTGTTCGTGTTTGTGGAATGCTTTGTTGCGTTCGCATTCCCAGGTGATGTGGTAGAGTGTAGGTGTGGCACCGCACCAAGGGCAGGTGGCCCTGTATTGTGTCGGAAACATCTTATTGAGCACGTGTAAGTTGGGGAAGGAGTTTGTTTGTAGTCTGCGCCAGCTGGTCGCTTCCTCCTTTGTGAGGGCTTTGTGTGGTGGCGGATATCTAAGTTTAGTTCCTGTATATAAGTTCAGGGTCTCTGCGTATCCCCCCTCGCAAGCCTGTAGATGGGTCTCCGGGGCATTAGACCGTCCTGCTCGGAACGCTTCGCCTCGAGCTAGGCTGTCTGCCCTTTCGTTCCCCCCTATGCCTACGTGACCCGGGATCCAGATTAGCTTGTGTCTGGGCTATTCCTTCTCGGCGGAGGTGGCTCCGCTGAGTATTCTGAGGGCAGTTTTGCTGATTCTGCCCCTCGTGTAGTTCCTGCACGCCTCTTTTGAGTCCGTCAGTATGTTGAGAGATCGGCCTGTTCTATAACCTTCCGCTGCCACCAGCGCTACGGCAATCTCTTCGGCCTCCGCTGTGCCAGCGACCTTTGCCGTGGCATACGTGATCGGGTTTCCTTCCTTGTTAACCACTACCGTCGCGGCCACGTGGTCTCTTCAGTGTGGATATACGGCGGCGTCCGTGTATACTGTATTGTCTAGCTGGGCTAGCGTTCTCTCAACGTATTCGGCCCTAGCTTTTCGCCTGTTTTCGTGTAGGTTGGGATCCATATTTTTTGGCAGTGGTCCCACATTAATGGCTTTCCTGAGGTGGTCCGGTACGTCCGCGTATCTGTCTGTCAGTCCGCTCGTATCCCGACCCAACCTCCTCAGGAGCGCTCGTCCCGTAGGGGCGCCTCTGAGTCTCGCGGTTTGCGTACCCAGCAGAGCCTCGGCGAGCTCGCTGAAGGTGTTGCTGATGCCCAGCTGGAGCAACTTCTCGTTCGACGTGTTTCTGGGTAGATACAGAGCCGTCTTGTACGCCTTCCTGAGGATGGTGTCTGCTTGCTCTCTTTCTGCCTTGGTCGTCACGTGGTACGGCAGGGAGTACGTGACTCGGCTGACAATTAGGCTGTTGACTAGCTTGAGAGTGTCTTCTTCTTTCATTCCGTTATCTTTTGTGAGACCCTATTGATCATGCGGCCCACCTGTTCCGCCGCCTTGCTCAGCAGGCTAATGGTGTGGCTGCACTTCCGGCTGCCTTGTAGCCACATGCCCAGGATGTGAACAAAATGCTGCCGGAGAAGCGCGGGAAAAATGGATGCGACTATCTTCTACGAAGCGAACCATAAGTTCTTCTTGTTTTCTTTCATTTTTCACGGTTAAGATCACGCTGAGTGACGCATTGACATTTATTTATTATAAGAAGGTCCCGTGAATGCGATATAACCGCTGCCATTCTTATCGTAAACAGATGCCGCCTTTCACGTGCTTCCGAATATTGGCGTCCTCCCCCGGGGACATGGCGCCAATGATGACAACACGCTCCTTTTCTCAGTGCGCGATGTCGCTCTGTCATTGACATGAAGAAAACGTCTCATTTTTCCAGTAGTTTCTAAGCATGGTTTAAAAAGAAAGAAGCTGGATGACGACACAGCTGAAAAAATATTTCCAAGAATTCAAAACGGCGATATTTCTGACGCAGATCTCTCTGATGACGAGCACACCGAACAAGAACACGGCATACGATAATGGTGCATGTTTTGTGATCCCAGGTTTAGAAATAATTTTGTGCTTCTATTCAGACTTCTGCTACAGACAGCACTGTGCAGAATGCAGGAGCATCGCCTAGAGCACCTTGCACGCAGGACAAGCAAGTGCCAGATGTATCATAATAATAATATTTGGGGTTTTACGTGCCAAAACCACTTTCTGATTATGAGGCACGCCGTAGTGGAGGACTCCGGAAATTTTGACCACCTGGGGTTCTTTAACGTGCACCTAAATCTAAGCACACGGGTGTTTTCGCATTTCGCCCCCATCGAAATGCGGCCGCCATGGCCGGGATTCGATCCCGCGACCTCGTGCTCAGCAGCCCAACACCATAACCACTGAGCAACCACGGCGGGTTCGAGATGTATCATCGAAGAAGATGAATACGTTGAATTGGGTGGCCCAAGCTTATCAGCCTAAGAACACCGATTGCACCTACAAGCCTCAACGTGGATCAGTACCTGAGGAGCCCATGGCATACTTCACCCGGTATTTTTCACCAAGGCTTTTTAGTGATCTAGCAACATTCACTAACATGTACGGGCTCCAGATAGATGGAAAAGTGCTAGGAACTTCTGCGGAAGAAAACAAAGTTTTTTGTGGAATTCTCATGCTCATGGGAATTCTGAAATTCCGGAGAATTCGCACGTATCCAGCTTTTCTGGACACAAGGGTTTAGTTCGCGTGAGTGCCACCACGTGGCGTACTGACCTTCAACTTTATGATCTTCCCGCGGTGACGCGTGGTGACGTCAACCAAACAAAAAAAGCTATCCCTGCGCATTGAACTTCGCCACAATGCTTGTCCCGCCGGCTTTATCAGTCTTCTCGATCAAGCGCATTCGCTCGTCGCCTGGAAATTACTCGTCATCCTAAGAGCGTTTAGTCGCGTCGAGCAACGGTTGATTCCGGGCTTTTGATGCGGTTGTATTTTTTTCTTCTTGTTCTACTTTTCTTTTCCTTTTCTTTTTCTTTTTTTCATCCTACGGAGCAAAGAAGCTAGCCTAACCGTCAGGGGCACTTCGGGGCAGCCTTTCTTCAGTCGGCACACATTGTTAACGTCAGAACGTCGCACAGCGTCTACTAGAGACGCCGTCGTGGACTGATTTTCATTTCCCCTATCGGAATTCGTTAAGGTGGACACAATTATTTCACTAGCGACTTTGCAATGCACACTCATGGGCTAGCGCCGCAGCTGCAAATCTAAATGTGCTTAAGTATTAAGACATATACATGGATATGTTGGTTTTTAACCTTGACACAAAAGTCACGACACAATAGTTGAGCAAACTGTCCCTGTGTCGTCGCAGGGTGTGAGACCGGGATAGTTGGTGTTCCATGCTAAAGTGACTAGCGCAAGAGTGGACACGGGACACTAAAGAGGCGACAAGGATAAGCGCAAACTTCCAACTGGGCGCTTGTCCTTGTAGCCTCTTTAGTGTCCCCTGTGCACTCTTGCGCTAGTCACTTCAGTCTGTGTCGTCGTCCGTTAGCATGCTATGGCCGAAGCTGCTCGCAATATTACGTCACATTTACTGGCCACCAGGCCAGGTACACCCTTGGGTACGACATATACAGTACTTGTAGTTAGTTTCCAAAGTAGTCTCCTATGGCGGTCATCCACGTGCATGAAGCAAGAACGCTATTTAAAATTATTGTGCAGTAATATATGCGGGATTTGTATGTTCTCCACATTCTCTACCATGTTGCCGTTCCGCCTTTATTATATAGCCGCAATGTAGACTAGCAGCTATCGAACACCATAAAGGCTATCCATATACTCAAAGACCTCGCTCACAACTCCTGACACCTAATTGTATTCAAGAGTTGCACGACTGCCCAGGACATCCTTAACAAATGTTACGTAACACATTATGAGGTTTTACTTGCCAGAACCACGATTTCATTATCAGGCACGCCGTAGTGGAGGATTCGGGAATAATTTAGACCACTTGGGATTTTTTAACGTGCGCCTAACCCTAAATACGCGGGTTTTCGCATTTCACACCCGTTGAAATACGGCTGCCGTGGTTGGGATTCGATCCCGAGACCTCGTGATTAGCAGCCGAACCAAATAAAAGCTAAGCAACTATGGAGGGGAAGGAATGTTGGCAGTAGGAGGAAGGTGACAGCCGGTACGTGAGACAATTTGTTCCCATCCTCATTGCGCGAGAATTGGTACCACCTGTCGAAGAATGACACCGTAGAATGCACTGTATTCAATGTGATGGAGTCCGCGTCCAATATTTCAGACCCGTATCATACTGGAACTACTGACGACCAGGCATCTGGCTAATACGTGCAGTCGCTTGACTGCTGGCGAGCGCTGGCGTCGGCCACAGGACCTACTTGACCTTTGTTCAACACTTGCCGACATTTTCGCCTTATTTCGAACCATTGTGTTTCAGCTGAACTGCTTCCACAGCCAATTTATTTGTGACAAAATTTGGTCACCCTGTCAGCGTTATGGTTTCTTATTTTTAAGTCATCTTTTATATTTAGGCTAATGCTGTCCTGAAATTTCCAGCGGTTTCACCTTTCCCAAAATGCCCGTATTTTTGTCGGCGTCTTCTCACATTTTGGAGGATTTTAATAGACGTGCAAACCATTGCGTGGCCCCCTGACCAGGCTGCTCAAAAAGTTATTTTATATCCCTGAGGTCTTGTGCAAGCTTCTCCCTTTTTGCCGTTCATCAACCTCCTGGTTTCCCTGACAACTGTATCCCATTTTGACGACTCCAATCCCACGGAAGTTGCAACGATATAATGTCCATGGGATTAAAGCAATTTAAATCAATACTACTGTGGATACGACACCCGCTTTTGCTCACTGTGGATGCAAATATTGCGTTAATGAGCGCCATTGTTGACAGTCAAAAAATTATGTGGATCCCAAGTATGTGCGAATCGATGTAAGCAAAGCTTTCTGTGTTTTACAGTATTACTTTCTGTGTTTGTTGTCATTGTCATACGTAATCTCCACAGAGTAGACGGGCACTCTCTAATGAAATGCTGTCAATGTTTGCCTGATTACGCCTGCCATTTTGATGCAAATAAACGGAAGTTCAACTCATTTTCGCAGAAATAAACACTGAATGAAATGATTACATCATCCTAAACCAGATGGACAAGCGCCGTAGTGCTCAATCTATCCCTATTCGTAAGCTTATGTTAGTGATTTTTTTTTGGAAGGGGGGGGCGGCCATGTGCTCTTGTACCCTAGAAATGTCCCTCGGACGTCTCTAGTGTGCTCGTTTTTATTCTCAAGTACCCAATGAAAACTCTTATCGCTGCAACTTCATGATGTCCTGGTGGCAGGCCACCATGGCGTGTCGCGCAAGTATGACCACGCTGATTCATTTGGGTTTACATATACCATATTGTGCGTCATACTTCGCCACATTCATTTTTCAAACTATGCCAGAGCTCGAAAAGGGCGGCCAACTCAATACGTCCCTTTCCTCTGTTTACGTCCGCAAAGTGTGTGTTTATCGCTGTGGTTACCAAATACGCCCAGCGGTATGCTACCACTCAAGCCTTTCTGGCGACTGAGCAACTTAAGCCGCAGGCCTTATTCAACATGCCGTCGACGTTCAATATGGCTATCCTCAATTACTTTTCGCAGACTTTGCTCACCGCCTTCTTTCCAGTGTCATATCATACACTACTCGCTCCAGCTAGACACAACACAAACACGCAACGACCTTAATGAAGTATCAATTACACGCTAGTTTACATGCTGTCGATGTATATTTCCGCTGAGCACCGGGATTGGAGCGTGGTCCTGTCTATGGTGACATTAACCGTCTACAGCCTCGCTCAACAACACCGCTCGTTACTCATCCCGTTTCTTTTTTTTTTTTTGTCGACAAGAGCATAGTGTATTTCCTCTGAATGTGCTTTCGGCTTTAGGTGTGACCTTGCACGCCCGCTTATTCTGTTACGTTGACGGCGACCGTTGTCGTCAGGCTGGCGCCTCGTTCTGAGCTTCGCCGTCACCAGAGAGCACAGAAAGCTGTCTTCACAAACAAACCACCGGGATTCGAGCCCATCTCCCAAATGCAGCATCTTGCATTTGGGAGATGGGCACGGTAACCATTACGCTACCACCTGCCTCCACCAATTTCTGTTTATCTGCCTTCCCACTTCACGTTTTTGCCGCAGACGCAGGCAGAACGGATGCAGAAACGAAAAAAAAATAAAGATTGCTTGAGCCGCCAGCTGACACATGACCTTAATTTTGGCAGGCTATTCTCATTGGAGTGCATGTAGGCTTGCGGATGCGTGCAGATTATGGGTCGCCTTAGCTTTATTGTAAATTTGCTTTCACCGACTCTTTTCAGCTAGAACTGAAACGCCGGACAAAAATGAGACCTATTGTTGAATATTTTTTGTTGTTTTCTAGGTTTAAACCAAAAACGCTCATTTACACAAATAGCGATTTTTTTAAGAAATAGCATAAGGATACTATATTTCGAGGTCATGTCGTTGTGTCAATACAGACCGGCACCACGTATCGATGAAAGGGCATCACAGTGCCGATGCACGCGATAGGTTACTGAATGAAGAAAACAGGAAACGACTGTTTTTCAGTTCTCGCAACATATTGTACACAGAACACAAGGCACCCACCACCATGACATCTTATTTTTGACAACAGCTACACACAATGGCGGCATGATATACTTCCTAAAGGGTTTCATTTTATTTTTTCATCCCAGAACCGCAAGCACAGGTTGCATCGCGCGTATACCGCAGCCACTATTGGATTCGTGGGACGATCTCGCCGCTGCCACCATTTGAAGGAGTTGAAGGTCGTGGAGAGGAACTCGGTGAACAGGATTTATTTACATATTAACATTTTAGACAAGACATGTCGACAGTCTAGCGTGACTCCCATATGGAGTCCGCAAGACTACCATACAGCAAACAGCTTACGAGCCCACAGCTCACTAGTACATTTCTAGCATGACAACGAGCACTCAGCTCCCGACGACGAGCACACCCTAGCAGCCGGCAAACGCTGCTTATAAGCACTTGTCCCCCCCTTGATTCCAAGCGAACGGAAACGTTCGTCCAGTCATCGTTCGACGTCACCGTTCGACGTCACCGAAGATGACCCGCCCTCTTGGAGGAGGCGGGCTCACATACTCGTGTTGCACATACACACAGGTGTAAAGGTCCCGAGCCGACGTCAGAGGGCTTCGTAGAACTCTGCTTCGTCCCGGGTGGCGCGGCCGAGTACCACATTCCTGAGGTGACCCCGCGCCACGTGGCTGCCGGTTATTCGCAGTTCTCTGAAGTGCGCCCCGTCTGGTTGGATTGGAACACGTGCAGCGGGCTGAAAGCTGGCACGTTCTCACCCCGTACGGCCATTCCTAACACCCCCTACTGTGGCCGCGCTCCTTTTCTTCTAACAATGTGGCCCCTGGCGGCTTCACGCGCTCCCGTAGGTGGCGGATTGGAGTGTCACTGCAGAAGTTTAAATACATAACCTCTTTACATAGAAACGACGGCATGATTGTTAACGTATTGTTGGCTTGGATATGTTTGGCACGAGGCCCAAGATCCTGTCTTCTAACGCGTTCTTACGCTTGCGTTCGCGTCTCTGTTTTGAAGGGACGCGCACCGTAACATGCCGCAATGGCGTTTGCGTTGAGCGTATGTAAGGCGAAAAACTCGGTTCTAAAATGTCTGTTCACTAACTTGTGCAGTAAACCCATGTTTATAGTATTGGCGCAGTATAGTAGTGGTATAGTAAGAGCCACGAGTATGGCATCCGTAACCGCAAGCGTTACGTTATGATCGTAACTTGTCGGGACAGCGTAGTTGTAATCCACAGACCCTGCCACTAAGGAATACGTGGCTAGGCATGGCTGATGAATAAGTAATTGCGAAGATTGGTTTTCAGTAAAGGTTTGTTACCAAGAACGGAGGGAGCTTATACTGCCGCAAAACACGAATGCTGGGCGGTGACTCCAATCATTTACTCAGCACATCGCACATCTAAACTGGAATTCAACTGGTTTCGCCAACTCTTGCTGATATTCTCTCGCCCCTAAGCTGCGACTTCGCCTGCCACCCGGGCTCCAGTTTTTCCTCCCTTTGTGCCTCGCTTCTTTCCCAAAGAGCCGAGACCTGCTTTTACTGATGCTTGGTGCTCCTTTTTCTCAATAAATGAAGGCATTCATTAATTCATTCCTAAGTTGCTGAAGAAAATAGCGTGTCTTCATCTCCATAACCACCCTGTCTCTCACCTGGACTCTCCCATCGCAAAACAAAGTTGCTCTGTTGCAAATGGCTGGGCGTCACATATACGATTTTCTAGGAAGGGCCAGTAGCACGGCGGGCAATTTTCGTTGGGTGACGAGACAGTATATAAAACACCTTCTCTGCCATATCCACACTCAGTGCTCTGCTTCGTGCGCTATGTTAGGGTTGGCGTCTGACACCACGTAGCGACAGGTCATTCACCCTACCCTCTGGCCGGAGCCCACGGGCGACAGATCGTCCCCCTTTACCCTCTACATGGTCGTGGCACCGTGGGTGATACCTCATCCCCTTCACCTCTCATGCTCGTGGCACCGTGGGTGCTACCTCATCCCCTTCACCTCTCATGGTCGTGGCACCGTGGGTGCTACCTCATCCCCTTCACCTCTCATGGTCGTGGCATCGTGGGTGCTACCTCATCCCCTTCACCTTCTCTTGGCCGGACCCCACGGCGCCGGGGAGGTAATTCACCCGACCTTCTCCCCGGATTCGTCGAAAAGAGGATCGACTTCTCCTCCCGTGCTCGGTATGGCAGGAGGAGGGGCCTTCTCTCCGTGCCTGTCACGTGTCATCGACGGAAGCAAGATCCCGCCCACACTTGTAGAGAGCCTATTTAAGGCGCTCCAAAATGTACTTTTGAGATAGTTCTTACTTCGTGCTCTTCTTATTTTCTTTCAAGTACCTTTGAATAAACAGTGCAAGTTTCGCACTAGCAAATCGTCTCGCCCCTGCTTGGTCGCCATGATCTACCGGATGCCTTCAGCCCGCCGGCAACGCCACGCTACCCAATAAGTAATGTCGGTCGAGCTTCGATAGGCAGGCGCCGCTACTTCTCGGCAGCAGTTCGGTACGCTACCCTGGAGTACGCAAAAAAACTGGCTAGCAGCGATTGGGATACGGAATCCTGGAGACCCCAACTTGGACGACAACTACGAGATCCTAGCCTCTTCGCCCTGGCAACAACGTTCGGAAAGAAGGTGTCCGGATCATGACTGCATATGGTGAGTGCACGGCTTTTCTTCACTGAGATATCACTTGGCTTTTACGTATTTTTTGGAAAGTACATAGCAGTGATTTTTCTTTAAACCGTTGACGGAAGTTTGAGTACGTCAAGGTTGTATAGAGTGAAGGTTTAGCAGCACTAAGGGCAGCCATGAACTTCAAGGCACTAAAGAAGCCGGAATTGTTGAGCTTGGCCAAAGAGTTGGGCCTCCAAATTGCCGAATCAAAGAGAAAGCCGGAGATCTTTGAGGCAATCAAAGCGACCGGGGCAGACGACGAGGAACTGACGGAATGCCTAGAGGACATTAAAGAAAGAGAGGAAAAAGAAGAGCGTAAGCGCCTAGGGGAAAAAGAGGAGCGCGAGTTGGCAGCACGTGAGGCCAAGGAAGAGCGCGACCTCGAAATGAAGCGCCTAGAGATTTAGCTTCTGAAAGCACAAAATAGCGAATGACCTAACACTGAGGCACGTGAAAGCGAGCGCAGAATGACAGACTTGATGGCACCCTACGCAGTAGGAGGGGACATAGGTTTTTTTCTGGTACAGTTTGAGCGCACGTGTGAGAAGGCAAAATTCGCGAGAAAGACGTGGCCGCAACGCTTGCTTACGTTACTGTCACGTGAGGTAGCTGATATTATCGCCCGCATGGGGAAAGAAGAAGCAGAGGACTTCGATGAAGTCAACGCAAATCTGCTTAAAAAGTATAGATTATCAGCTGAAGCATTCAGGCGAAAGTTCAGGGAAGTCGAGAAAACCAAAAGTGAGTCATATTCAGATTTTGAATACACCTTGGAGGTAAACCTGAAGGAATGGCTCAGAGAAGAGGGTGCACTCGGCGATGCCGAAAAGACAATGCAGTGCGTTGCCTTAGAACAGTTCTACCGCCGGCTGCCAGTAAACATCAAGCATTGGGTTCAGGATAGGCCAGGCGTAGACACTATCACGAGAGCGGCCAATCTCGCTGAGGAGTACGTAACCCGCCGTGCGTTCGAAGGCAACGAAGAAGGAGGTGACTAAATACAGACCCGACAAGCCAGAGCGTTGGTCGAAGTCGAATCAGTATAAAGCAAAAGAAAGGTCAGATTCAGTGAAAAGTAGTGACGAGAACAGCAAGGGAAGGGAGGAGTCACCCGAACAGAGGGCAGAAAGGCAAAAGAAAAGGGCTTTCGAGGCCAAGAAACCAATAGTTTGCTACAACTGCCAGCAAACGGGGTATATCTCCGTGGGATGCAAAAATCCCAAGTTAGTGTTGATGTCACTAACTAGTAACGAGGAAAACCTGAAATTGCTAGAACCGTACATTCGAGACCTCGTGGTAAACGGCAAACCGTGTAGGGTGCTTCGCGAATCAGCAGCCACAATGGATGTAGTGCACCCGTCGTACGTTGAGGAAGGCCAGTTCACGGGAGAATGTGCTTGGATAAGGCAAGCCGTGGAAACCTCCAGTGTTTGTCTCTCTGTGGGCAAGATTCGTATCGAAGGACCTTTTGGAGTACTAGACACTGAAGCTGCCGTCTCGGCACATCTCCCGCCTCAGTATCCATATTTGTTTTCTAACAAATCTGAGGATTTGCTACGACGCAGGGGAATCGGGTTTAGTGAAAGGATAGTGCAAGCCTTAACTCGTTCCAGGGCACGGGAGCTCGCGGCCAAGGCAGTGTATGAGTGTCCAGTAGTGGAGGAAACAGGTTTGAAGGAGGATTCGTCCACCAGTACCGAACGGGAGGGCCCTATAGGGGATGATGCGGAAGGTACGCCAGCTAATGAAGAAGTCAGGAAAGCAGCAGAGCCTGAAATGTCTCGCGAGGCAGAATGCAGGCAAAGGTTATTGAATATAAGCCCTGCCACATTAATCGCTGAGCAGGAAAAAGATTCCACCATGCGTGACCTAAGGCCGGACGCTAAGGAAGGTGTGGCCAAACAGAACGTGAAGTTCCTCAAGAGGGCAGGCGTCCTCTATAGAAAGTACACCAGTCGAAAGGGTGTGCAATTCGACCAACTCGTGGTGCCGCGTCCCTATCGTGAGCAGCTCCTGCACCTGGTTCACGGGGGCTTTTGGACAGGGCATCTGGGCATTCGTAAAACAAAGGACCGCTTATTGCAGGAATTTTACTGGCCCGGTTGCTTTCGAGAAATAGAAGCATTTGTAAGAAGCTGCGACACATGTCAACGCATAGGCAAGCCCGGAGATAAGGCTAAAGCGGCAATGAAACTTGTTCCCATTATCACGGAGCCATTTCGCAGGCTCATAATAGACACAGTGGGACCACTTCCTGCAACGCAGTCTGGCTATCGACATATTCTTACTGCACTATGCCCCGCAACGAAATTTCCCGAGGCCGTGCCTCTCAAAGAACTAAGCTCGGCGGAGGTCGTCAACGCGCTTTTATCTATTTTCGCGCGAGTAGGGTTTCCCGCAGAAATCCAGTCAGATCAAGGATCCGTCTTTACGAGCGCACTGACCTCGACGTTCCTGGAAAGGTGCGGTATTAAAATTATCCATAGCTCAGTGTACCGCCCGCAGTCAAACGCGGTAGAGAAAGTCCACTCAGTCATGAAACGGCTTTTGCGAGCCCTTTGTTATGAGCACAAAGCCGATTGGCAGAGTTGCTTGCCTACAGCAATGTTCGCGCTTCGAACTGCACTGCACGAATCAACAGGTTTTTCCCCTTCAGAGCTCGTTTACGGACGCTGCCTTCGCTCCCCTCTCCGCATTGTTCGAGAAGCCTGGGAAGGCCGGGCAGACGATCCTTCGGTTGTGGCATACGTGCTAGAGCTGTTGGCCGTCTGCACGCTTTTCACGAATTAGCAGGGCAGGAAATGCGTAAGGCACAATGCAAGGCTAAGCGTTACTATGACAGGACGGCTCGCACGCGACGCTTTGAAGTGGGGGAAAAGGTAATGATCCTGAAACCCCGTTGAAAAACAAACTAGAGGTTCAATGGGAAGGACCGGTTGAGATAATTCAGAAATTATCTGAAACAAACTACGTAATCACGGTACCGGGAAAACGAAGGACACCACAAGTGTACCATAGCAATCTACTTAAACCCTACAGGCAGAGGGAAGCCATTTTGAACATGTCCCTTAACCAACCGGAGGAAATGCCTGTCGACTTTCCAGAGATAACAGCAGTGATGGAGACAAAAGACATTGACGAGACCATCGATAAGTTAGTAGAACAGGCGGAGTTGAATCCCAATCAGAGGGCCGAACTGAGGGAACTCGTGTTTGAATTTAAAGACGTATTTTCAGAAACACCGGGCAGGACAACTGCGATCGTTCACGACATCGAGTTAACCTCGTCGGACCCAGTTCGTTCGAAAGCTTATCGCGTTTCGCCTCGTCAACGTGAAGTCATGACCGCTGAAATAAACAAGATGTTAGAGCTAGGTGTAATCGAGCCAGGAGAGAGTGACTATACCTCACCTCTTATCTTGGTTGAGGTCCCAGGAAAAGAGCCGCGGACATGTATCGACTACCACAGGCTCAATTTAATCACGAAGGACCAGACTTATCCAATACCGCATATCGAGGAAAGGCTTGAGAAAGTAAGCAGTGCTAATTTCATTTCTACGCTCGATTTATACAGAGGGTATTCGCAGGTTCCGTTGACCGAGAGGGCAAGCAGGCTTCCAGCGTTTATTTCCCCGATGGGAACCTTTCGTCCGAAAGTCCTGAGTTTTGGATTGAAGAATGCGCCATATTGCTTCTCTAGCCTTAAGGACCAGGTGCTACGAGAAATGGAGGACTTTGCACTTCCCTATCTCGATGACATAGCTATCTTTTCTTCATCATGGGCGGACCATATGCAACACCGGCGAACCGTGTTGTGTCGGCTACGAGAGGCCAACTTAACTGTTAAGGCTCCCAAATGCCAATTAGGGCGCGCGGAGGTAGCTTATCTAGGTCATGTAATAGGGCAAGGCCATCGTCGACCTTCCGAGGTTAAACTGATCGCGATAGACAACTTCCCGCAACCACGCACCAAGCGGGACATCAGATCATTCCTTGGCTTGGCGGGTTATTACCAAAGATATGTTCCGCGGTATTCTGAGACTGCGAGTCCTTTAACGGATGCTCTCAGAAAAACAGAACCACAAACGGTAAAGTGGGATGACGCAAAAGAAAAGGCATTTAGTATGCTGAAGAACGCACTAACGAGTCAGCCAGTGTTGAACGCGCCCGACTACTCTAAGCCATTCATTCTTCAGTGTGATGCCAGTGACAGGGGTATGGGGGTGGTGCTCTGTCAAAAGAAATATGACGAGAACGAACATCCTGTACTGTACGCCAGTAGAAAGCTTTCAGTTCGTGAGGAAGCACACAGTGCATCAGAAAAGGAATGCGCCTGCGTAGTTTGGGCGGTACAGAAGCTAGCTTGCTATATCGCTGGCTCAAGATTCACCACAGAGACTGACCACTGTCCCCTCACATGGCTGCAGTCCATGTCTACGAAAAACGGTCGTCTTTTGCGCTGGAGCTTGGCTCTTCAACAGTACACCTTCGGTATTCGCTAGAAGAAGGGTAAGCTTAACGGCAATGCCGACGGTTTAAGTCGTTGCCCCTGGAGTATCGAAAGCCTCATGCTCATCCGGGTTTCCGTGTCATTTTTTTCGTGCAATCATATGTTTTTCCGAAAGTGAAGCCGATTGTCAGCTGATTTTAATAACCACGTCTTAGTGTTTTCAAGAAATGGCTGTTTTTAGTGTTAAGGGGGGGGGGGAGGACGCGCGTAGGAAATGGGAAAGCTGTAGCGGGTTTTCATTTTTTGTTAAAAGCCGGATGCGTCTTGGGGGAGAGTGGCCTTGTGCTCGCTGCTTTGTGGTTGTGGGTCCGGCACTGTTCTGGGGTGATTGCTTGCCCACGCAGGAGACGAAAAGTTGCGAGACCTGCTTGCAAAGGCCAATTTCACCGGACCGGACCAAGGAGAAAAGTCACAAGAGCGCCACGAGGACGGATGACCACTCCCCGCAATCTACCTGCTACGAACGAAGGGTTCGTGACCTCTACGGGGAATCCTGATACCGAAACGCCGATCCCTCGTACAGCGTCTGCTGGCCCCTACACGTCGGGATCTTCCTCCCCCGCCGGAGATGCTGTTAGGGTTGGCGTCTGACACCACGTGGCGACAGGTCATTCACCCTACCCTCTGGGCCGGAGCCCACGGGCGACATATCGTCCCCCCTTACCCTCTACATGGTCGTGGCACCGCGGGTGATACCTCATCCCCTTCACCTCTCATGCTCGTGGCACCGTGGGTGCTACCTCATCCCCTTCACCTCTCATGGTCGTGGCACCGTGGGTGCTACCTCATCCCCTTCAGCTCTCATGGTCGTGGCATCGTGGGTGCTACCTCATCCCTTTCACCTTCTCTTGGCCGGACCCCACGGCGCCGGAGAGGTCATTCACCCGACCTTCTCCCCGAATTCGTCGAAAAGAGGATCGACTTCTCCTCCCGTGCTCGGTATTGCAGGATGAGGGGCCCTCTCTCCGTGCCTGTCACGTGTCGTCGACGGAAGCAAGATTCCGCCCACACTTGTAGAGAGCCTATTCAAGGGGCTCCGAAATGTACTTTTGAGACACTTCTTACTTCATGCTCTTCTTATTTTCTTTCAACTACCTTTGAATAAACAGTGCAAGTTTCGCACTAGGAAATCGTCTCGCCCCTGCTTGGTCGCCTCGATCTACTGGATGCCTGCAGCCCACCGACAACGCCACGCTACCCAATAAGTAATGTCGGTCGAGCTTCGATAGGCAGGCGCCGCTACTTCTGGGCAGCAGTACGGTACGCTACCCTGGAGTACGCAACAGCTACTATTAGCCGCTACGACGAAGTACGAAATGAAAGAAACCTAGCTGGGCTGGTCGTGGGCAGCTGTTTTTGGATGCGTGATGCGTCGAATTAAAATATATATATTTCTTATCTAAGCCTAAATGACAGCGATATGGCGAGGTGAGTTACGGTAGCTCGTTGGTTTGGACTAACGACGCTCTTCACGCAGCACTTTCGTCTTATGCGTGTTTGCGAACGGGAATGAAAGACAGGAGGGTAACACGCCTTCCTGAAATGAAACATTCGGAATAACCCTTTGTTTGGCGGTTGGACATATGTCGAGTGTCCCCGATACGAACCACCTGCATGTCTGTATCACCTTGCAAAGGGTACTCAGATGAAACGTTGTCAAACCGATAGGCTTTTAATTATCATAAGCATATCTTTATTGAAATTCCTTACCCTGAGGTGAAAGCCGAATTGTAAACATTTAAATGTTATGTGTCATTAAAATATCCTGTTAATAAAAGGTTGCTGTGCTTTACAGCCCCCTAAATTAAACAGTAAGTAATGAAAAATGAATTGGTGCGGTAAATGTGTAAACGCAGACGCAAGAAAAGGCCTAGTCCGTTTCCCAGTATTCACTCAAGGAAGATGGAGCCCCTCTATACTCTCACGTTGTAGTAATGTCAAGAACAAAACACTTCCAAAAAAGGCAGTCATGAATGTAACTCATTATAAGGTGAGGTTGCGCTGGAAAAGAAAATAACACTAAAAAACAACGATGGCTGCGCGCAAAGTGCTTCCTCTAATTCCGATCTTCGGATCGAGGCGTCGGTTTGTCAGATTGGAATACTCGTACATTGCAGCGCAATCTCGGGTCGTCAAATGTGATGGAGAATGTACGCCAGTACTGGCTTCACGCGCGCAATCTGATAAGATAAGGCTCTTTCGCTATTGAATCCGTGACAACATACTGGATATTAGAAACACATGCAGGAGCATCTTGAGCTAACTGATAACTTTGTAACTGACGTTAAAAAAAGCGCGCCCCCCCCTCCCAACCTTAAAAAAAATAACACAGTTGCTTTCAATATTAGCTGAAACATAGTGCTTGTGGTTTAAAAGGGACCCCAACACTGCACAGCGGCGCCGACATACAGGAAATTCAAAAGCGAACCACTTTCCAATTACTGGTATTTATCAAAGCAGCATATCGTGGTTCAATGTAGCCCTGTAGTGCAGGGGCCAGTTCCACCACGGGTACTGGTCGGAGCTCATATTTCATGTCAGCGTTAATTGTCACAAAATCACAGTATTTTTTTCTTTAGATCTTATCATTAGACAGCTAAAATACATCCAGTGAAACCCTCACCTTAATATTTCAGTACCTTTTGATCTAACGTACATATCCGTGCTGATCCATATGTTACAAAGTACTAAAAATGTACCCAATGCTTTCCTCCAGGAAGCTGTTTTTATTCTTCATGATGCCAGGAAACCGAGCCTGATGCCATCAAAGCTCAGAAACCTATTCGGGAGTGCGCACAATGCTCTCGCACACTTTGTGGGATGTACCGTAGTGCTGAGGTGCTTCTTGTATAATGTATAATGCATGAGAATCGGTTGTAAAGACAGACGTGCAAGGTTGAGCCATGTGCTTAAGCTCATGAAGTTGATTTGTGCCAAGATAACCTGTCCAAGCTTTCACATTTACTTTATAAGAAGTCTACAGCACCATCAATATGCCGGCTGCTTTTAACTGCACGAAACAAAACTATTGAAATGATACAAAAAATATTAACATCATTTTATCATTCGAGTGTTCAGATTGGTAACCTCTAGATGCGGAGTAAGTTGAGAAGTTGTTTGCGTAATTAACAAAGGTACGTTAATTAAATTTTCAGTAATGGTTCTTACGTGGCTAAAGAAAATGAGAAGTTTGGAACCCATCCTCGAGATTATGCAGCCAAGCGAAAATATGTCGGCTAAACATACTTCTGTAAGAGCCATGCGAACAAAAATTTTCCAAGTAAACACTCTTGGAAGACGTAACTGGCGCAGAAAAAGAACATCTGTAAAGTCACAGAAAGAACAGCACTTCACGACGCACACCACACCAAACTGCACACAAACTGCGCCAACTTTAAGCGCTGATCTTTATGTGATAAGAAGCAACTAGCCCGTCAGTGATTCCTTCCAAACCTGTAAAGTCAAACTGACCACATCTAGCCTTTTATCATGCTGTCATAAATAGTATGGCACCGCTAACATGTTCTCCATGGCCATAGTCGCGTTCCTTTTTTATTCATGCTGCTTTCTCGAAGGCAAGCATTTTAAAGTTTTAGCGTCAATACGGCAGTGAACGTGTGCCGCCGAAAGCTTGCTTGGTCGCAGAAGCGATGCATGACGGAATGATGGTGCAGATTTAGCGCGTCGCTGGCATCAAGACAATGCGCTGCCGCCGAGTGAAGGAAGATAACGAAAGTGAACAGCTTGGTAGCTGCTCACGGAGCCATGCCAATGGTGGCGGTGCCATCATGACAAAATCTGAGGCGGCGATATTGACAGCAGAGGCGTTTTTTTTCTTTTATTCTTTTTTTTTTTTACAGCGAACTCGGGCCCAACTCCGACGCGGCCTATTCAAATAGATGTAAAACGCCGAAGCGCTTTTCTGAGATAACGCTCTTCTGGGCCGACTTTAATGAAATTTGCTGGATTCGGGAGGGAAAGGTAAATTCTAGTGACTATTGGAAGCGGAATTTCTAATTAGGGCTTGAATTCCGGTAAAATATTTTCAAAAATTCGAATGTGCGAAAAATACGTAGGCACGAAGTCTACAAATTAATTAATAACTCCGCATCAAGAACTGACATCGCGGTTCTTTAAACAGCATCCTTTAGACAATTCAAAGCGGACATATCCAATATGCCCATTTGCATCTTACGTGAAGTCGGTACGTTGTGAACAAGGGTTGTGGAAAAGCTGTATTTCCACATTACAATTTTTTTTTAGATTCATGCGTAATATATCAATTTTGTCCGCTTTAGATGTGCTGTTAGATGCAGTGTACAGAATTGTGATATCAATTTTCATTGCCGAAAGACAGAGTTGTAAACTTGATGGTATCGTTTTCGGAAAATTTGCGATTTTTGCCAGTTTTGAATAAACAAATGATGACCTAAATCAACAATTCTAAACCAGCAGTCACTAGATTTTAAGTTTTTTCATTTAAAGGGACCCTGAAACGCTTTTGACGATTTTCTACAAACGTATTGAGTCGTTAGAGTAGGTCCTTCTGATCATTGACACATCTAAGTGCTCCGCGTAAAGCGTGTAATTTATTATAAGGTTTTAAATATGCACATCGCTGCCGATCGCAGCACACCGCTCGGCGGAATTTTAAGCCGCCCCTACCCATATGACCGAAATCACCCATACGACGTCAGTGGGGCGAGCTATCCGATTGGCTGACAAGGGCGCGTGATCGATAATTTTTCCAATTTTATGATAAACAAATGATCTTCGTAATAGTTGGAATGTTAGTTAATTTGTTTTTATGAAAAGAAAGTAACATAAAGAGAATGCACAAGAATAAATTTTCAGTAGACTTAAGCACTTCCGGCACACAGCGTGTGTCGTCTGCTTCTGTTACAACGTAATCCATTTTGAAGGGAGCTCAGCGGTCACAGTCGGTCTCAGTCTTTTCGCGAGCACTATGATTCGACTTTGTTGCCTTGTGGACAGCAAACGTAGCGACTGGCAATATGCCAAGCTGCGACATCGTGTCCCTCTGTAAGGCATCATACGAGTGAATTGGCTGCTGCGCATCGGACGGCCGCTATCCGATCGGCGCCAGGATTTGCGCGTTTGTGGCCGTCACTTTACACCGGAAGATTACTAACGCAATAGCGTTTCCCGAGTCCGGTATTAGGGAAAACGCAAGCGCAAGGGGACAGAGTCTGGCCGCTTGACTTTGCCGTAACGGGATGAGCCATCAGATGAGCAGAAGGGCAAATGCGAATGGTCTGCACGGTGCAGCCACCTGGTGGCAGAGAGCTCAACCATACACAGTAGCAGCAACGAAGTGTATTCTTCTTTGCTGCTGGTGTGTATTTTTCGCAGGAGTGTAATCATGAACACGTCGTTTTTATAAATGTTTAAAATGTTTTACACTTGGTTAGAGCAATATCAGCGCTTTGTTTGGCTGGGTAAGCTCTGCACCAACAAGTGTATGGACCTTGCAGACCGATAAGGCCGCTCACGTACGTCTACGCTATAGTTCCTTCATAAGCTGGAGTTTATGCTTACAGTCATTTGCCGAAATGACCAGCTTGCCTGTGGTTACCGGAATACAAGACACGTTCGGCGCTACGACAGAATGCTCCATAAATACTTCGTTTAGCGCAAAACAACGGACACAAGAAAAGGCGACAGGACAAGGCGCTTGTGTCCGTTGTTTTGCGCTAAACGAAGTATTTATGGATCCGCACCAACTAGCCCGCCAACACATTGGACAGAATGCTCGCAACGCACGCTGCTTCGATCGCTCTCGCTTGGGGTCGACGGCCAAGCGGCTAGCGGAGCGTTCTCGCGCGGGCGGGGCGGGCTCCAAAACAACCGGAAGTGGACGATGTGACGTCGCATCGTGACGCTGAACCAGTGAAGGCGGAGCTTAGCCCCGCTCGCTCGGCGAACGAGTTGAGGAGGAAAAGCATGGCTAGGGAGGAGGGTAACTTCTAATCGCTTGTAGCTCCATTAATACGTAACGCTTCACTTAAATTGTGGTGCGAATGTTCTACTTAAGTTGTACCCTACGCGTCTACAAAATTTGTCCGAACCGTTTCAGGGGCCCTTTAAGTGCAATAAACCTTGTAAAACTTGATGCAGTGGTCGTGGAGAAAAACGAATTCTCCTTTTACGCGTATTTAGATAGGACCACCAGAGCTAAAGGTTCCCCTTAAGGGCTGAATGAATGAATGAAACCACGTTTATTCCACATTAAAATGCGCCGAAGACACTGCGGTGGAAAGGGGAAGGGTAAGGCTGCCTGCGTTTTCTTAACGAACGTCCTGGAGGCAGCTAAGTGGGGGCCGCATGACGTTTGTGGCTGTCGCGGAGCCGATCGCCGACGGGTGGTGCCGCAGGGTCCTGGAGGAACAACAGCAGTGCTCGCCAGAGCTCGATGGCATGGTCCGGAGACGTGGTATCCGGGCAAGCCCAAGACCGGAGAGAATAAGGCCAGGGTACCCGTTCTATGGTGGCCAGGGCACGAAGCCTTGGTGGGATGCAGAGGGGGCACTCCCAACAAAGTGGGTTGAGATCAGCACGACATGTGCACATGGAACAGAACCCACTTATGGGTGGTGGTTGCCACCCCTGTGGAAACGGTTCAACAAGGGAGGAGTAAGAAGGGTGCCTGTCTGAATTCTCCGAAGCAAGGCTTACTCTCGCCGTGTGAATACCTTCGGTGGAAGCGACGGTATAGAGAGTGGATAGCCCACTGCTGTGAGGTAGGTGGCACGTCGTTGTTTGGTCGCATGGTTGTCTGCCATCGGGTCTGCTACCTCAGGTGTGGCAGGTAGGAGAGGATAAGGAGTGTCGGAGGCTCTGGCTAGCGCGGTAGAGAGATGAGCGCGCGCCAGTCTATGAGCCTTCTCGTTTCCGGGGATACCGCAGTGCGCAGGGACCCAGTGGATAGTAACATCGTGACCGCATTCGCGGAGCAGGCGTGCCTGGTGCCGGATCTTCTGCAGTACAGGATCTGTGTAAATAACATTAGCACATGCCCGATGGGCAGCCTGGGAGTCTGTGTACACATGATGGTGAACAGGTTCAGTTTGAGACCAAGTTGCGAGGGCCCACTCCAAATAATCTACGATGGCCATTAGCTCAGCGCGGGTGCTGGACATTGCTTCTGCTGATATATGATGGTGGCGGTTCTGATTTTCATTTGTCTGGTCGTACCACGCAGTGGCATAACAGGTGTTACTAGCGTCATCTGCAGGCAGTGCAGCGTCCGTGTATACGATGCGTTCAGTCTAGGAAAGTGAAGTCGTAGCCTTAGCGTGCCTCTGGGCATATGCAAGGCGCCGCATTCGCTGAGTAGGGTCCATATTGAGAGGAAGTGACGCGCCATCGGTGAGAGCCGTGATTTCCCACGGCAGCATGTTGTTGGGCAAAATGGGCATTTTGTGAAGGCATTACCGACATTAACACCTGGATGCAAGCGCTACGCACTGATGTTCAAACGGCCACTCGGGTGGTAACTACAGATGCCTCAGTTGAATGCATGGATAGCCGCCTCGCCCATCTTCTGGAGGCTAAAGCCTCCATCCTAGCTCGATGGAAGGGGCAGCGCCTAAACCGTCGCCTCAGAACTAAGATCTCCAAACTGAACACAGCCATCGAGGAGCATTGTCAAACCCTCAGCCGGCAACAATGGACTGAGCTGTGTAACACGGTGGATGGACAACTTCATCGCCCTTCCTCGTGGAAACTCCTCAAACATCTGCTTGATAATACCACCACCCGCACCACCCAACAGGATCAGCTGCAGAAGCTCCTGTATACGGAGACCCTTAAGCAAGGTCCACAACAGGTGCTTGACTACCTCTGCGCCAGATATATCTCCAGGGGACAAGTCAGTCCACACAGCAATTACATCGGTAGCCCCAACCCTACACTAGACGCCGATTTCAGCGTATCTGAAATACATGCCGCTCTACGCAAGCTTAACGGTCGTTCTTCTCCAGGGCCAGATGGGGTCACTAACAAAAGCCTTCGCAATCTCGATGACGAGTCCGTGTCCCATCTGACTGACTACATCAACGATTGCTGGCGCAGTGGTGCCCTTCCAGCCGCCTGGAAGACTGCCAACGTTATCCTAATCCCAAAGCCTGGCAAACCATCTAGCCTCAATAACTTAAGGCCCATCTCCCTCACTTCATGCGTAGGCAAGGTGATGGAACACGCCTTCTTAGCGCGCATCAACAGTCACCTCGAGGACAACTCTCTCTATCCCCACACCATCATTGGATTTCGCCCTCACCTTTCTACTCAAGACGCTATGTTGCAGCTCAAACATCAAGTGCTAAACGATCGTTCCCGTAACATGAAAGCCATCCTCGGACTCGACCTCGCTCAAGCCTTTGATAACATTTCCCATGCAGCTATCCTTGACCAGGTCTCCAACCTCCACCTGGGAGAGCGAGCCTACAATTACATCCGTGACTTTCTCTCCAATCGCACGGCTACCCTCTCGGCCGGGGATTTACGATCAGACAAGCTTCCCCTTGGCAGCAAAGGCACCCCGCAAGGTTCAGTTATCTCTCCCATGCTCTTTAACTTAGTCATGATTGGCCTTGCCAAGCACCTACAGCAAGTCGACAATATCAACCATACCATCTACGCCGACGACATCACCATCTGGTCGTACCGAGGCAGTGATGGTCAAGTGGAATCAGCCCTCCAAACGGCGATTGACACGGTTGAAGCCTATCTCCAAGGGACCGGACTGCGCTGTTCGCCGGCTAAATCGGAGCTTCTGTTATACAAGCCCATTCAGCGGGGTCGCCCTCCCAAACACCAATCTGATCACCGACCCTGTGACGCCATCACCCTACGCCTTCAAGATGGCAGTCCTATCCCACACGTCCCTAGTATCCGGGTTCTCGGTCTCACCATCTCTACCAACGGCTCCAACGCCTTGGCTCTCAACAAGATCTGTGCCCAATCGCAAAACACCCTACGACTTCTTAAACGTATATCTAACCGTCGAGGAGGACTCAAAGAAGAAAGCCTTCTCCGACTCGTCCAATCCTTTGTCATATGCCACATTACGTACGTTGCTGCGTACCTCAACTGGTACCGGGCTGAGCAAAACAAGCTTGACACCCTCATACGAGGGGTCTACAAGCAAGCACTTGGGCTCCCGCATTGCACCAGCACTGAACTCTTCAACCAACTGGGAGTTCACAACAACCTTACCGAACTCATTGAAGCCCAACAACGCTCCCAGCTTGAACGGCTCACCCTTACTGAAACGGGGCGCTTTATTCTGTCCACGCTTGGCTTCACCTACCATCAGCAACAGGGCCCCAAACAACCGATCCCGAGCGACATACGTAGCTGGATCTACATAGACCCTATCCCTAGAAATATGCACCCCGAATACAACAGGGCCCGGCGCCAAGCTCGGGCCGGAGCTATCATAAAAGCCCTTGCCCACGTACCTGGCGTCACATTTGTTGATGCAGCCCAATACTCCCATGGCACACGATTTGTGGCCGTCGCCACACGCGATGGAGCCCTACGCCACGCCTGCAGCGTCACTACCCCCACTTCCGAGACGGCTGAAGAAGTGGCCATCGCCCTGGCCACTTTAGATCCCACCTGTCACACCATAGTGTGTGACTCTCGCTCATCCGTTACTAACTTCAGCAACGGCCGTATTTCTCCCCAAGCTCTTCGCATCCTCTGCCAGGCACCACACTCTAAAGACAGCATAATCTCCCTAACATGGATCCCGGCCCATGCGGGCCCTGTCCACCCACACCTCCCCAATCTCAACGAGGTCACCCACTCCATTGCGCGAGGTCTAGTCAACCGCGCCGGAGTCACTGGAGATGAGTTGGACACCAGGGAAAGTCTGACAACTTATAACGATCTCGTTAAGGCATTTCACCTCAGTCGCCGAATCTTCCCCCCGCCTCACCCAAAGTTCAGCCGGGCGCAGGCTACCACCCTGCGTCTACTACAAACAAACACGTACCCTTCACCCGCCCGCCTCCACCTTATATTTCCGGACGTCTACACTACCCCCAACTGCCGGTGCTGTGGAATTCACCCGGCTACGCTTCCGCATATGCTATGGGAGTGCCCAGCACAGTACACCCAGACTAACACCACGACTCTCTCGTCGAGGTTGCATCAGGCTCTGCGGAGCTCCGCCCTCGACGACCAAACCTGGGCGACCCAGCACGCCCGCGATGCGGCGGCGAGGCAAGCCCTCGACGTCCCTTCGTGGGAGGCTTAGGCCCGGCCATCATAAAGTGCTGGTTCTAGAATAAAAGTTTATTCCTCCTCCTGGACGTCATACCCGATGAGCATGAGTGTGTGTCGCCCGGCATTTGTGGCGCGAAGTCTCGTCTTTTGTGTATAGATGTGCATGTCTACGAGCTCGTACAGGTTGTTGAATTTGCTACAACTTTTAAGCGCTTCGAGGCTTGTGTACCTTGGGAGTCCAGTTAAAATGCGTTTGGCTTCGTTAAGTAACCGGTCGAGCGCGTGCATCTGTGTGCGGTTGACTGGATGATACGGCAGCCCGTACATGATACGGGAGACAAGAAAAGCTTGAGCAAACTGCCGCATTTCACGCTCGTTTATTTTACGGGTGCGGGTAGAGATTCTGTGTAAAGCGTGCAGGATTTGTTTGCTGGTCTTCGTAACGCGTTGGAACCAAGTGTTCGCTATGCCGTTCTCGTCTAGGTGCATACCGAGTGTTCGGATAGTAGATTTCCGTGTGATGGGTTGGTCACCGATGTACAATTTAAAAGACTGCTTTTATTCCTGCTTTCCAAAGGTAGACCTGCCACCATGAATGACGACAAACTCTGTTTTGTCTGGGGCAGTGTGTAAACCCGTTTCCGTGGCATAGGCATGAATAATGTCGAGAGCCCGTTGTAAGACATCCTCCTGCTCCCTGATGCACCCTTGATGCGTCCGCACGGTGACGTCAGGGCGACTTTCCCCGCTATCGCATCCGCATGTAAAGAAAACTCCTGAAGATAGCGTAATACCGGCCAGACCCACAGCGGAGGTGAAGCAAGCGTTCAGCTCTCCCCATACGTGGGCTGATCCCGAATGTAACGCCATGTCAGGCCGACCTGCGACGTAGGTGAAGCAGACATTAAGCCCTCCCCATACGTGGGCCGATCCCGAAGACAGTGCAATGCGGGGCCGACGTACGGCGGAGGTGAAGTTCGTCATTAAGGGGCCCACATGCATAGCTTTGCTTGTCATCTTTCTTCACAGAGTGGGGGGGCACTCAGATTTTTTACTTATCAAACATCAGGTCATCGACGGCGAAACCAGGGACACCAAAGCCGTCCTCGGGCACAACCTAGAAAGCGCCTTCGACAAGTGCCCATCTAAAGCTAGGCTAGAGGTCGTACGAATATTTCAAAGACTTCCTCACCGACAGAACGGCGGAGCTCAGAGCCGGCGACCTGAAGACGGACGAGAAGAAATTAGAGAGCGAGGGTACTCCCCGAGGCTCCGTCATCTCACCCATGCTATTTAACCTTGTTATGATTCAAGTTGCTAAAAGACTATGTCAGCTTGAAGGACTGAAGCACACGATATACGCGGACGACATTCACGCTGTGGGTGGACGGGGGCAGTGATGCCCGCATAAAATCCATACTACAGGCGGCGGTCGACGCGTTCGAAGAAAGCCTGGAAGGTACGGGACTGCGTCGCTCCGCAAGTAAGTCGGAGGACCTGCTTTACCAACCGATCAAAACGCACAGAATCAAGAAGCAAAGGAAACACGAAAAGATCAAGATCTGTACCAGAGATGGTAACACAATACCGACGGTCAGCAAGATCCGAGTCCTGGGTGTGACGATCGAAGCGCTCGGCAGGAACGGGACACCGTCACCCGCATCATTGGTAAGGCGGCCAACGCCAGCAGACTGCTCAAGCGCGTTACCACCAAGAAGGGAGTCATGATGGAGGAAAACTTCATCAGACTCATACACTCCTTCGTACTCTGCCACATAGTGTACGTGGCAGTCTTCCACAAGTGGATCAAAAGCGAAAAGAACAAGCTAGACATCCTATTCCGGAGGGCTTACAAGACACCCCTCGGTCTACCCGAAACTACCAACACGAAACGTCTCCTCCAGCTGGGCATACACAACACGCTCGACGAGATTGCTGAAGCGCAAGGAGCCGCTCAGTTGGAAAGACTCATCAACAAAGGCCGGCAGAAAGACCCTATGCAGTCTAGGCATCGGTTATCACGAACCGCAGGGACCAAAATGCCCCGTCCCCGATCACGTACGACGGAACGTGCGGGTTGACCACTTGCCGAGGAACATGCACCCGGAATTCAACGAAAGCAGAAGACGCGCTAGAGTCAAGGCACTGACGGATCTGCACGCGGAAGACACCGGTGCCAGATACGCGGATGCAGCCGAATATGCCGGCTGCAACGGCTTCGCGATCGCGGTGGTCGACTCCGGAGGCACCGTGCGGGCGACCACCAGCTCATCGAGCAAGCAAGTGCAGGAAGCAGAAGAAATAGCCATCGCCCTGGCCATCGTAGACCGAGAATGCCACATGATCCTCAGCGACTCCAGACAGGCGGTGAGGAACTACGCCAAAGGAAGAATTGCCCCAACGGCGGCACGCGTCCTGCTCCGACACGCAGACCACGACAAGAGGACTCGAATCAAGTGGTTGCCGGCGCACGCAGAACAAGCGTCGGAGAAGCATGCCAATCGCAACGAAACGGCACACGCCCGAGCGCGAGGACTAACCGACTGCGCCAAAAGCAACGGCTGCCCGCTGTGGTTGCGCGCCAAAGATCGGATGACCAGATATAACGAACTGACCAATGCTTCCAGCTGGCCCGCAGACTTCTCCCGCCGCCCTGAAAAGGGCTGAGCAGGTCGCAGGCCGTGCTGTTCAGGCAACTACAAACGAGAACACTTCCAAGCCCGGCGCTATTGCATAGGATGTACCCAGAATCGCACCCCCATGGCAAGTGCACAGCGGGCTGCAGGGAGACGGCCACATTCGAGCACATGCTACGGGACTGCTCCAAACATCCAAGCGAAGCTAACTCAGGACGTATACCGCCGCAGTTTGAGGAAGCAACGCGGAGCGACGACCAAGAAAAACAACTCCAGGCCGTCCAGCAGGTCATCGAGGCGCTGGCTAGGCAGGAGCCCGGCGAGCCGGCAACGGCGAGCGGGGATTCTCGCAGAGCACCCGCCACGATGACGATGTAGGCCACGTCCGAAGCGCGCCTTGGCGCTTTACTGCAGGCTCAATAAACGTTTTCCCAATCCAAGCCAATTACTTATACGCGTTTGTCCTGCATGCGTCTGCGATGAAAACAAGAAGCAGGTATGCATAGAAAATCTGAGGTGGCGGTGGCAGGTGGTAGCGCAGAAGTTAGCATGCCCAGCCCCTGCATGTACTTATATATGCATTGACATGGGTTCGTGGTAGTGATCGCGACCAAAGCTCTACTTTTTCTGCGCGCTCTAGCCATTGTGAAACTAAGGGTGTAGTTAGCATGCCCAGCAAATTGCAGAAGTTACGAGTGGTGGAATCCCGCTGGGGCTGATTGTGAAGAAAGCTTCCTTTCTCTGTCCACTCTCGCGATGGTGAAGCTAAAATGAGGAGGAGGCCTGACGGACACAACGTTGGTGGTCACAATAACAGAATGGATGGACGACCTGCGGGAAGGACAAAGCACACCAAGTTTTTAGCACTTGTCCTAGAGTAAAGCGCTACAATGGCTAGTATGCCCTCATGGGGATGGTAGACCGAACTGCTTCTCACTGCTAATACTGAACTGATACTAAGAAAATACTCCCTTCGCAGACACCACGCTACACTGAAATTAGCAAAACAATATCAGTTTATAAACTGATAGTGCCATTATCTGGTGTCCTTCTTGTGTGTGCGAAGGGCATAAAGGTCCTGGCAATGAAATGGTAGTATCTTTGTTTTTGCTGCAGTTGCACACAAACAAAATTCGTTGAAGTGATCGGACAGCGATCTACCAGCGGAGACCAACCCGCACATTAAAAATAATTGCTGGTTTCAGATCTTCCAATGTACTTGGCGCTTAGCTACTATCTGTAATATCTCTTTTTTCTTTTTGTGCTCTTATGAAGTGTAAAACTCCACATTACTACAATATCAACAACAGTACACAAAATAGGCTGGCTTTGAAGCTGTGACCTCGTACCGCACTTTTGTACATTCAGCACATGTAGTATTGGGGCAACACGTTTGAGCAAACTGATTAGGTTTTCGGTCAAAGCACTGTGACAGGCGGGAAGAAATCGTTGTCATGCCGGGTCGAAACAATACCATATGAAGTCTTCTTTATCTATAGATACTTTTTGAAAAATCACTACAACCCTTTATACATTTGCTTCGCATGAGTTATATACTAGCGTGCCTCGTCAATCTCAAAAATGTATTCTCTTTGTGGGAGAAAGCTTTCGTGAAAAACGACGCAACATAACAGTAAAACATCCAGCAAGGTTCCTATCCAGATAATTGGCGAAATTGTGCACTGAGAACGTGTCGACTAGCGTGTGATTGAAAGTTGAATTATGATCGTTGTAAGCTTGTGTTGCGTCAGCACGAGCGAGTAGTGTTAGCGATGACATTGGTGTGGAAATGGTCAGCTCGGTCTGCGATTTGTTCTTGTGGATCTCCGCATTGAACGTCGCAGTCGTCACGATGAGAGCACTCCTGTGACATTATTAGCTCAGTGGGCTGGGAAAGCTCCAGTGGTAGCTCACCTTGAGGGATATTGGGTAACAATGATTAATATACGTACTTTGCGATGATGAAAAATATGCAGAAACACCACTGGTGTTGTTTAACTATTCGTAAACAGGCCCCAAATTTCAATTGGCCCACCCCAAATATTAAGTAGGCCCCCCTCAAATTTCAAGTTGGCACACGCTCAAATTTAATTTGGCCCAAAGTTCAAGTCGGCCACGCCCGATTTTCTTTTCGCCCAGCCTTAAACTTCAAGTTGGCCCAATCTGACATTTCAATTGGGCCACTCCTAATTTTAAAGTGGGTCCACGCACGAATTTCCATAATTCGTCCTCCAAATTTCGAGTCGAGACACCCCAAAATTTAGGTTGGCCCACCCCCGTATCGCCCCCAAATTCAGATTGGCCGACCCCGAGATTTCCCCCACATTTAGGTAGGACGAACCCCATATCACCCCCAAATACAGATTGGCCCGCCTCCACAACACCACCAAATTTAGGTTGACCCACTCCAATACCGCCTGCAATTCGAGCTTGGCCCACCCCCATATCCGCCCCAAACTAACGCTGGCCCACCCCTCGATCACCTCAAATTTAGGATGGCCCACCGCAAATCACCCACGAATTAAGGTTAGTCCACACATATATCACCCCCAATTCAGCTTGGCCCAGCCGCACATCACCCCCATGGTTGGGTTAGTCCACCCCCATATCATCCCCAAATCCAGGTTGACCCACCCCCATATCAGCCCCAAACTTAGCCTGGCCCACCCCTCTATCACCTCAAATTTAGGATGGCCCACCGCAAATCACTCCCACGTTTAGGTTAGCCCATCCCCATATCACCCCCTATTCAGCTTCGCCCAGCCCCATATCACCCCTATTGTGAGAGTGGCCCACCCTCTATATTCCCCCAAATTTACGTTCTCCCACCTACTTATCATCCCCAAATCCAGGCTGGCCCACCCCCCTATTCCCCCAAACTTAGGCTTACCCACTCCTGTATCACCTGAAATTTAGGTTGGGCCACCCCCTTATCAGCCTCAAATTCAGCATGGCCCATTACCATTTCCCGCCAAATTTAGGTTGGGCCACTCCTATATCACTACCAAATTCAACTTGGTCCATCCCTGTATCACGCCCAAATTTATGCAGATGCCACTTCCAAGTTCAAGTTGGCCACCCCAACCCTTTTTATGTAGACCTATGTATTCATATGGGAAATGCGTCAAGTTTTTCGGCGTTACAGGCACAATTTTGCACGATTTTGCTACCAAATTGATGCTGTACTCGCCAAAGAATGCTGCGCATTAAAAGGAACTGCACCGAACGAGCGACTCTATATGTTGATCCTAAATACTGACGGCTAGCCAAGCAACCTTCTCTGTAGAGCGACCGGGGCACACACAACACGGTACATTTATTAAAATGTTTTTTTTACGGCCACAGCTACGGATTCATAACACTTGGCTGTAGGTAACACATTAACAGTAGCTATTAATCCACATGCTGCACATCTTCTCCTAGTTGGCGCATTTCCTATTTGGATGAATATTTAGAAGTAATTAACGTTCCAGCAGCGACTCAGCTTAGCAGACCCTTTGCTCCGCACGAATGTTGCATAGGAAAGGCACTGGCCACTGGGTGGCATTGTGGCCCAGGTGGACCTGAATCGCTCGGAGTATGTGTCATTAAGGACAGGCGAAAGTCGAAGAAAACGGACCTTCCAGAAAAACTTCAAAGATAGCAGGTGCAGCGACTACACTGATAATCCGTGCTGCCTCCACTGTACCAAGAGAGCGTAATCCTGGAGCACCACCGGCTTCAACCTTGCTTCCCCTGGCAGATGTGATGCCGGTAAATTGCGTGCGCTGTTACCCAGGTTCCGTTCCTGCAGCAACAACAGCAGCAGTTGCTTGCCGAAACAGTCGCCTTGCCAGGCAAGATTCCACGGCAGCTGCTAAGTTAGCAACTGCCGCGATTACGTTGGTCATCCGTGCTCCCTCCACTGTACCAAGAGACCGTAGTCCTGGAGCACCGCCGGCTTTAAGCGTACTTCCCCTGGCAGATGCAATGCCTGTAAATGGCGTGCGTTGTCACCGACGTTCCTTTCCTGCAACAACAGCTGCAGCCGCCGCTTGACGAAACAGTCGCCTCGACAGGGAAGATTCCGCGCGGCTGCAAAGATAGCAGGTGCAGCGATTACGTTGGTTATCCGTGCTGCCTCCACTGTGCCAAGTGACCGAAGTCCTGGAGCAGCGCCATCTTTAAGCTTGCATCCTCTGGCAGATGTGATGCCGGCAAATTGCGTGCGTCGTCACCGATGTTCCTTTTCTGCAACAACAGCAGCAGCCGCCGCTTGACGAAACAGTCGCCTCGCCAGGGAAGGTTACTAGGCAGCTGCAAAGATAGCAGGTGCAGCGATTACGTTGATCATCCGTGCTGCGTCCAGTGTACCAAGAGACCGTAGTCCTGGAGCACCGCCGGCTTTAAGCTTGCTTCCCCTGGCATATGTGATGCCGGTAACTTGCGTGCGTTGTCACCGACATTCCTTTCTTGCAACACCAGCAGCAGCCGCCGCTTGAAGAACCAGTCGTTTCGCCAGGGAACATTCCACGGCGGCAG
Organism: Dermacentor variabilis; assembly: GCF_050947875.1. Classification (NCBI taxonomy): domain Eukaryota; kingdom Metazoa; phylum Arthropoda; class Arachnida; order Ixodida; family Ixodidae; genus Dermacentor; species Dermacentor variabilis. Next base: position 5,332,979 of record NW_027460280.1, read on the forward strand.
CTGCAAAGATAGCAGGTGCAGCGATTACGTTGATTGTCCGTGTTGCCACCGCTGTGCCAAGTGACCGTAGTCATGGAGCACCGCCGACATTAAAGTTGCTTCCCCTGGCGGACGTGATGCCACTAAATCGCGTGCGCTGTCACCGATATTTCATTCCAGCAGCAACAGCAGCAGCTGCTACTTGACGAAAGAGACGCCTCGCCAGGGAAGATTCCAAAGCAACTGCAGATATAGCAGGTGCAGCGATTACGTTGATTATCCTTGCTGCCTCCACTGTGCCAAGTGACCGTAGTCCTGGAGCCCCTCCGTCTTTAAGCTTGCATTCCCTGGCAGATATGATGCCGATAAATGGCGTGCGTTGTCACCGACGTTCCTCTCCTGCAACAACAGCTGCAGCCGCCGCTTGACGAAACAGTCGCCTCGACAAGGAAGATTCCGCGCGGCTGCAATGATAGCCGGTGCAGCGATTACGTTGGTTATCCGTGCTGCCTCCACTGTCCCAAGTGACCAAAGTCCTGGAGCAGCGCCGTCTTTAAGCTTGCATCCTCTGGCAGATGTGATGCCGGCAAATTTAGTGCATCGTCACCGATGTTCCTTTTCTGCAACAACAGCAGCAGCCGCCGCTTGACGAAACAGTCGCCTTGCCAGGGAAGGTTACTAGGCAGCTGCAAAGATAGCAGGTGCAGCGATTACGTTGATTATCCGTGCTGCGTCCACTGTACCAAGAGACCTTAGTCCTGGAGCACCGCCGGCTTTAAGCTTGCTTCCCCTGGCATATGTGATGCCGGTAATTTGCGTGCGTTGTCACCGTCGTTCCTTTCTTGCAACACCAGCAGCAGCCGCCGCTTGAAGAAACAGTCGTTTCGCCATGGAACATTCCACGGCGGCAGCTGCAAAGATAGCAGGTGCCGCGATTACGTTGATTGTCCGTGTTGCCACCACTGTGCCAAGTGACCGTAGTACTGGAGCAGCGCCGTCTTTAAGCTTGCATCCTCTGGCAGATATGATGCCGGCAAATTGCGTGCGTCGTCACCGATGTTCCTTTTCTGCAACAACAGCAGCAGCCGCCGCTTGACGAACCAGTCGCCTTGCCAGGGAAGGTTACTAGGCAGCTGCAAAGATAGCAGGTGCAGCGATTACGTCGATTATCCTTGCTGCCTCCACTGTGCCAAGTGACCGTAGTCCTGGAGCACCGCCGGCTTTAAGCTTGCTTCCCCTGGCATATGTGATGCCGGTAATTTGCGTGCGTTGTCACCGACGTTACTCTCTTGCAGCAAGAGCAGCAGCCGCCGCTTTACCAAACAGTCGCATCGCCAGGGAAGATTCCAAGGCAGCTGCAAAGTTGCAGGTGCAGCGATTACGTTGAATATCCGTGCTGCCTCCGCTTTGCCAAGTGACCGTAGCCATGGGGCACCGCCGACGTTAAACTTGCTTGCCATGGCGGATGTGATGCCGCTAGATTGCGTGGTCTGTCACCGACGTTCCTTTCCTGCAGCAACAGCAGCAGCCGCCACTTGAAGAAACAATCGTTTCGCCAGGGAACATTCCACGGCGGCAGCTGCAAAGATAGCAGGTGCAGCGACTGCGTTGATTCTCCGTGCTGCCTCTGCTGTGCCAAGTGAGCGTAGTCATGGAGCACCGCCGGATTTAAGCTTGCTTCCCCTGCCAGATGTAATACCGGTAAATTGTGTGCGCTGTCACCGACGTTCCTTTCCTGCAACAACAGCTGCAGCCGCCGCTTGACGAAACAGTCGCCTCGACAATGAAGATTCCGCGCGGCTGCAAAGATAGCAGGTGCAGCGATTACGTTGGTTATCCGTGCTGCCTCCACTGTCCCAAGTGACCGAAGTCCTGGAGCAGTGCCGTCTTTAAGCTTGCATCCTCTGGCAGATGTGATGCCGGCAAATTTAGTGCGTCGTCACCGATGTTCCTTTTCTGCAACAACAGCAGCAGCCGCCGCTTGACGAAACAGTCGCCTTGCCAGGGAAGGTTACTAGGCAGCTGCAAAGATAGCAGGTGCAGCGATTACGTTGATTATCCGTGCTGCGTCCACTGTACCAAGAGACCGTAGTCCTGGAGCACCGCCGGCTTTAAGCTTGCTTCCCCTGGCATATGTGATGCCGGTAATTTGCGTGCGTTGTCACAGTCGTTCCTTTCTTGCAACACCAGCAGCAGCCGCCGCTTGAAAAAACAGTCGTTTCGCCAGGGAACATTCCACGGCGGCAGCTGCAAAGATAGCAGGTGCAGCGATTACGTTGATTGTCCGTGTTGCCACCACTGTGCCAAGTGACCGTAGCCCTGGAGCAGCGCCGTCTTTAAGCTTGCATCCTCTGGCAGATATGATGCCGGCAAATTGCGTGCGTCGTCACCGATGTTCCTTTTCTGCAACAACAGCAGCAGCCGCCGCTTCACGAACCAGTCGCCTTGCCAGGGAAGGTTACTAGGCAGCTGCAAATATAGCAGGTGCAGCGATTAGGTCGATCATCCTTGCTGCCTCCACTGTGCCAAGTGACCGTAGTCCTGGAGCACCGCCGGCTTTAAGCTTGCTTCCCCTGGCATATGTGATGCCGGTAATTTGCGTGCGTTGTCACCGACGTTACTCTCTTGCAGCAAGAGCAGCAGCCGCCGCTTTACCAAACAGTCGCATCGCCAGGGAAGAATCCAAGGCAGCTGCAAAGTTGCAGGTGCAGCGATTACGTTGAATATCCGTGCTGCCTCCACAGTGCAAAGCGGCAGTAGTCCTGGAGCACCGCAGGCTTTAAGGTTGCTTACACTGGCACATTTGATGCAGGTATGTTGTGTTCGTTGTCATCGATGTTCCTTTCCTGCAGCAAGAGCAGCAGCCGCTGCTTGACGAAACAGTCGGCTCTCCAGGGAAGATTCCAAGGCAGCTCCCATGATAGCAGCTGAAACGATTACGTTGATTATCTGTGCTGCCTCCGCTGTACCAAGAGACCGTAGTACTGGAGCACCGCCGGCTTTAAGCTTGCTTCCCTTCGCAAATGTGATGCCGGTAAATTGCGTGCGTTGTCACCGACGTTCCTTTCCTGCAGCAACAGCAGCAACCGCCGCTTGACGAAACAGTCGCCTCTCCAGGGAAGATTCCAAGGGAGCTGCCATGATAGCAGGTGAAACGATTACGTAGATTATCGGTGCTGCCTCCCCTGTACCAAGAGACCGTAGTACTGGAGCACCGCCGGCTTTAAGCTTGCTTCCCCTGGCAAATGTGATGCTGGTAAATTACGTGCGTTGTCACCGACATTCCTTTTGTGCAGTAACAGCCGCAGCCGCCGCTTGACGAAACAGTCGCCTCGCCAGGATAGCTTCCAAGGCAGCTGCAAAGATAGCAGGTGCAGCGATTACGTTGATTGTCCGTGCTGCGTCCACTGTACCAAGAGACCGTAGTCCTGGAGCACCGCCGGCTTTAAGCTTGCTTCCCCTGGCATATGTGATGCCGGTAACTTGTGTGCGTTGTCACCGACGTTCCTTTCTTGCAACACCAGCAGCAGCCGCCGCTTGAAGAAACAGTCGTTTCGCCAGGGAACATTCCACGGCGGCAGCTGCAAAGATAGCAGGTGCAGCGATTACGTTGATTGTCCGTGTTGCCACCACTGTGCCAAGTGACCGTAGTCCTGGAGCAGCGCCGTCTTTAAGCTTGCATCCTCTGGAAGATATGATGCCGGCAAATTGCGTGCGTCGTCACCGATGTTCCTTTTCTGCAACAACAGCAGCAGCCGCCGCTTGACGAACCAGTCGCCTTGCCAGGGAAGGTTACTAGGCAGCTGCAAAGATAGCAGGTGCAGCGATTACGTCGATTATCCGTGCTGCCTCTGCTGTGCCAAGTGAGCGTAGTCATGGAGCACCGCCGGATTTAAGCTTGCTTCCCCTGGCAGATGTATTACCGGTAAATTATGTGTGCTGTCACCGACGTTACTTTCTTGCAGCAACAGCAGTAGCCGCCGCTTTACGAAACAGTCGCCTCACCAGGGAATATTCCAAGGCAGCTGCAAAGATGCAGGTGCAGTGATTACGTTGAATATCCATGCTGCCTCCACTGTGCAAAGCGGCAGTAGTCCAGGGGCACCGCCAGCTTTAAGGTTGCTTACCCTGGCAGTTATGATGCCGTTAAATTGCGTGCGTTGTCACCGACGTTATTTTCCTGCAACAACAGCAGCAGCCGCCGCTGGACGAAACAGTCGCTTCCCCAGGGAACATTCCACGGCAGCTGCAAAATAGCAGGTGCAGCGATTACGTTGAATGTCCGTGCTGCCTGCGCTGTGCCGAATGACCGTAGTCATGGAGCACCGCCGGCATTAAACTTGCTTCCCCTGGCACATGTGATGCCGGTAAATTGCGTGAGTTGCACCGACATTCCTTTCGTGCAGCAACAGCAGCAGCCGCCGCTTGACGAAAGAGTCGCCTCGCCAGGGAAGATTCCGCGCGGTTGTAAAGATAGCAGGTGCAGCGATTACGTTGATTATCCGTGCAGCCTCAAATCGGCCAAGCGACCGTAGTCCTGGAGCATCGCCGGATATAAGCTAGTTTCCCCGGGCAGATGTAATACCAGTAAATTGCGTGCGCTGTCACCGACGTTCGTTCCCTGCAACAACACCAGCAGCCGCCGATTGACGAAACAGTCGCTTCCCTAGGGAACATTGCACGGCAGCTGCAATGATAGCATGTACCGCGATTAGGTTGATTATCCATGGTTCCTCCACTGTACCAAGGGACCGTAGTCCTGGAGCAGCGCCGTCTTTAAGCTTGCATCCTCTGGCAGATGTGATGCCGGCAAATTTAGTGCATCGTCACCGATGTTCCTTTTCTGCAACAACAGCAGCAGCCGCCGCTTGACGAAACTGTCGCCTTGCCAGGGAAGGTTACTAGGCAGCTGCAAAGATAGCAGGTGCAGCGATTACGTTGATTATCCGTGCTGCGTCCACTGTACCAAGAGACCGTAGTCCTGGAGCACCGCCGGCTTTAAGCATGCTTCCCCTGGCATATGTGATGCCGGTAATTTGCGTGCGTTGTCACCGTCGTTCCTTTCTTGCAACACCAGCAGCAGCCGCCGCTTGAAGAAACAGTCGTTTCGCCAGGGAACATTCCACGGCGGCAGCTGCAAAGATAGCAGGTGCAGCGATTACGTTGATTGTCCGTGTTGCCACCACTGTGCCAAGTGACCGTAGTACTGGAGCAGCGCCGGCTTTAAGCTTGCTTCCCCTGGCATATGTGATGCCGGTAATTTGCGTGCGTTGTCACCGACGTTACTCTCTTGCAGCAAGAGCAGCAGCCGCCGCTTTACCAAACAGTCGCATCGCCAGGGAAGATTCCAAGGCAGCTGCAAAGTTGCAGGTGCAGCGATTACGTTGAATATCCGTGCTGCCTCCGCTTTGCCAAGTGACCGTAGTCATGGGGCACCGCCGACGTAAAACTTGCTTGCCATGGCGGATGTGATGCCGCTAGATTGCGTGGTCTGTCACCGACGTTCCTTTCCTGCAGCAACAGCAGCAGCCGCCACTTGAAGAAACAATCGTTTCGCCAGGGAACATTCCACGGCGGCAGCTGCAAAGATAGCAGGTGCAGCGATTGCGTTGATTCTCCGTGCTGCCTCTGCTGTGCCAAGTGAGCGTAGTCATGGAGCACCGCCGGATTTAAGCTTGCTTCCCCTGGCAGATGTAATACCGGTAAATTGTGTGCGCTGTCACCGACGTTCCTTTCCTGCAACAACAGCTGCAGCCGCCGCTTGACGAAACAGTCGCCTCGACAAGGAAGATTCCGCGCGGCTGCAAAGATAGCAGGTGCAGCGATTACGTTTGTTATCCGTGCTGCCTCCACTGTCCCAAGTGACCGAAGTCCTGGAGCAGTGCCGTCTTTAAGCTTGCATCCTCTGGCAGATGTGATGCCGGCAAATTTAGTGCGTCGTCACCGATGTTCCTTTTCTGCAACAACAGCAGCAGCCGCCGCTTGACGAAACAGTCGCCTTGCCAGGGAAGGTTACTAGGCAGCTGCAAAGATAGCAGGTGCAGCGATTACGTTGATTATCCGTGCTGCGTCCACTGTACCAAGAGACCGCAGTCCTGGAGCACCGCCGGCTTTAAGCTTGCTTCCCCTGGCATATGTGATGCCGGTAATTTGCGTGCGTTGTCACAGTCGTTCCTTTCTTGCAACACCAGCAGCAGCCGCCGCTTGAAAAAACAGTCGTTTCGCCAGGGAACATTCCACGGCGGCAGCTGCAAAGATAGCAGGTGCAGCGATTACGTTGATTGTCCGTGTTGCCACCACTGTGCCAAGTGACCGTAGCCCTGGAGCAGCGCCGTCTTTAAGCTTGCATCCTCTGGCAGATATGATGCCGGCAAATTGCGTGCGTCGTCACCGATGTTCCTTTTCTGCAACAACAGCAGCAGCCGCCGCTTGACGAACCAGTCGCCTTGCCAGGGAAGGTTACTAGGCAGCTGCAAATATAGCAGGTGCAGCGATTAGGTCGATTATCCTTGCTGCCTCCACTGTGCCAAGTGACCGTAGTCCTGGAGCACCGCCGGCTTTAAGCTTGCTTCCCCTGGCATATGTGATGCCGGTAATTTGCGTGCGTTGTCACCGACGTTACTCTCTTGCAGCAAGAGCAGCAGCCGCCGCTTTACCAAACAGTCGCATCGCCAGGGAAGATTCCAAGGCAGCTGCAAAGTTGCAGGTGCAGCGATTACGTTGAATATCCGTGCTGCCTCCACAGTGCAAAGCGGCAGTAGTCCTGGAGCACCGCAGGCTTTAAGGTTGCTTACACTGGCACATTTGATGCAGGTATGTTGTGTTCGTTGTCATCGATGTTCCTTTCCTGCAGCAAGAGCAGCAGCCGCTGCTTGACGAAACAGTCGGCTCTCCAGGGAAGATTCCGAGGCAGCTCCCATGATAGCAGCTGAAACGATTACGTTGATTATCTGTGCTGCCTCCGCTGTACCAAGAGACCGTAGTACTGGAGCACCGCCGGCTTTAAGCTTGCTTCCCTTCGCAAATGTGATGCCGGTAAATTGCATGCGTTGTCACCGACGTTCCTTTCCTGCAGCAACAGCAGCAACCGCCGCTTGACGAAACAGTCGCCTCTCCATGGAAGATTCCAAGGGAGCTGCCATGATAGCAGGTGAAACGATTACGTAGATTATCGGTGCTGCCTCCCCTGTACCAAGAGACCGTAGTACTGGAGCACCGCCGGCTTTAAGCTTGCTTCCCCTGGCAAATGTGATGCTGGTAAATTACGTGCGTTGTCACCGACATTCCTTTTGTGCAGTAACAGCCGCAGCCGCCGCTTGACGAAACAGTCGCCTCGCCAGGATAGCTTCCAAGGCAGCTGCAAAGATAGCAGGTGCAGCGATTACGTTGATTGTGCGTGCTGCCTCCACTGTGCCAAGTGACCGAAGTCCTGGAGCAGCGCCGTCTTTAAGCTTGCATCCTCTGGCAGATGTGATGCCGGCAAATTGCGTGCGTCGTCACCGATGTTCCTTTTCTGCAACAACAGCAGCAGCCGCCGCTTGACGAAACAGTCGCCTCGCCAGGTAAGGTTACTAGGCAGCTGCAAAGACAGCAGGTGCAGCGATTACGTTGATCATCCGTGCTGCGTCCACTGTACCAAGAGACCGTAGTCCTGGAGCACCGCCGGCTTTAAGCTTGCTTCCCCTGGCATATGTGATGCCGGTAACTTGCGTGCGTTGTCACCGACGTTCCTTTCTTGCAACACCAGCAGCAGCCGCCGCTTGAAGAAACAGTCGTTTCGCCAGGGAACATTCCACGGCGGCAGCTGCAAAGATAGCAGGTGCAGCGATTACGTTGATTGTCCGTGTTGCCACCGCTGTGCCAAGTGACCGTAGTCATGGAGCACCACCGACATTAAAGTTGCTTCCCCTGGCGGACGTGATGCCACTAAATCGCGTGCGCTGTCACCGACGTTTCATTCCAGCAGCAACAGCAGCAGCCGCTACTTGACGAAAGAGACGCCTCGCCAGGGAAGATTCCAAGCCAACTGCAGATATAGCAGGTGCAGCGATTACGTTGATTATCTTTGCTGCCTCTACTGTTCCAAGTGACCGTAGTCCTGGAGACCCTCCGTCTTTAAGCTTGCATTCCCTGGCAGATATGATGCCGATAAATGGCGTGCGTTGTCATCGACGTTCCTTTCCTGCAACAACAGCTGCAGCCGCCGCTTGAGGAAACAGTCGCCTCGACAAGGAAGACTCCGCGCGGCTGCAAAGATAGCAGGTGCAGAGATTACGTTGGTTATCCGTGCTGCCTCCACTGTCCCAAGTGACCGAAGTCCTGGAGCAGCGCCGTCTTTAAGCTTGCATCCTCTGGCAGATGTGATGCCGGCAAATTTAGTGCGTCGTCAACGATGTTCCTTTTCTGCAACAACAGCAGCAGCCGCCGCTTGACGAAACAGTCGCCTTGCCAGGGAAGGTTACTAGGCAGCTGCAAAGATAGCAGGTGCAGCGATTACGTTGATTATCCGTGCTGCGTCCACTGTACCAAGAAACCGTAGTCCTGGAGCACCGCCGGCTTTAAGCTTGCTTCCCCTGGCATATGTGATGCCGGTAATTTGCGTGCGTTGTCACCGTCGTTCCTTTCTTGCAACACCAGCAGCAGCCGCCGCTTGAAGAAACAGTCGTTTCGCCAGGGAACATTCCACGGCGGCAGCTGCAAAGATAGCAGGTGCAGCGATTACGTTGATTGTCCGTGTTGCCACCACTGTGCCAAGTGACCGTAGTCCTGGAGCAGCGCCGTCTTTACGCTTGCATCCTCTGGCAGATATGATGCCGGCAAATTGCGTGCGTCGTCACCGATGTTCCTTTTCTGCAACAACAGCAGCAGCCGCCGCTTGACGAACCAGTCGCCTTGCCAGGGAAGGTTACTAGGCAGCTGCAAAGATAGCAGGTGCAGCGATTACGTCGATTATCCGTGCTGCCTCTGCTGTGCCAAGTGAGCGAAGTCATGGAGCACCGCCGGATTTAAGCTTGCTTCCCCTGGCAGATGTATTACCGGTAAATTATGTGTGCTGTCACCGACGTTACTTTCTTGCAGCAACAGCAGTAGCCGCCGCTTTACGAAACAGTCGCCTCACCAGGGAATATTCCAAGGCAGCTGCAAAGATGCAGGTGCAGTGATTACGTTGAATATCCATGCTGCCTCCACTGTGCAAAGCGGCAGTAGTCCAGGGGCACCGCCAGCTTTAAGGTTGCTTACCCTGGCAGTTATGATGCCGTTAAATTGCGTGCGTTGTCACCGACGTTATTTTCCTGCAACAACAGCAGCAGCCGCCGCTGGACGAAACAGTCGCTTCCCCAGGGAACATTCCACGGCAGCTGCAAAATAGCAGGTGCAGCGATTACGTTGATTGTCCGTGCTGCCTGCGCTGTGCCGAATGACCGTAGTCATGGAGCACCGCCGGCATTAAACTTGCTTCCCCTGGCACATGTGATGCCGGTAAATTGCGTGAGTTGCACCGACATTCCTTTCGTGCAGCAACAGCAGCAGCCGCCGCTTGACGAAAGAGTCGCCTCGCCAGGGAAGATTCCGCGCGGTTGTAAAGATAGCAGGTGCAGCGATTACGTTGATTATCCGTGCAGCCTCAAATCGGCCAAGCGACCGTAGTCCTGGAGCATCGCCGGATTTAAGCTAGTTTCCCCGGGCAGATGTAATACCAGTAAATTGCGTGCGCTGTCACCGACGTTCGTTCCCTGCAACAACACCAGCAGCCGCCGATTGACGAAACAGTCGCTTCCCTAGGGAACATTGCACGGCAGCTGCAATGATAGCATGTACCGCGATTAGGTTGATTATCCATGGTTCCTCCACTGTACCAAGGGACCGTAGTCCTGGAGCACCGCCACCTTTAAGCTTGCTTCCCCTGGCAAAAGTGATGCTGGTAAATTGCGTGCGTTGTACCGACATTCCTTTCGTGCAGCAGCAGCAGCAGCCGCCGCTTGACGAAAGAGTCGCCTCGCCAGGGAAGATTCCGCGCGGTTGTAAAGATAGCAGGTGCAGCGATTACGTTGATTATCCGTGCAGCCTCAAATCGGCCAAGCGACCGTAGTCCTGGAGCATCGCCGGATATAAGCTAGTTTCCCCGGGCAGATGTAATACCAGTAAATTGCGTGCGCTGTCACCGACGTTCGTTCCCTGCAACAACACCAGCAGCCGCCGATTGACGAAACAGTCGCTTCCCTAGGGAACATTGCACGGCAGCTGCAATGATAGCATGTACCGCGATTAGGTTGATTATCCATGGTTCCTCCACTGTACCAAGGGACCGTAGTCCTGGAGCAGCGCCGTCTTTAAGCTTGCATCCTCTGGCAGATGTGATGCCGGCAAAGTTAGTGCATCGTCACCGATGTTCCTTTTCTGCAACAACAGCAGCAGCCGCCGCTTGACGAAACTGTCGCCTTGCCAGGGAAGGTTACTAGGCAGCTGCAAAGATAGCAGGTGCAGCGATTACGTTGATTATCCGTGCTGCGTCCACTGTACCAAGAGACCGTAGTCCTGGAGCACCGCCGGCTTTAAGCATGCTTCCCCTGGCATATGTGATGCCGGTAATTTGCGTGCGTTGTCACCGTCGTTCCTTTCTTGCAACACCAGCAGCAGCCGCCGCTTGAAGAAACAGTCGTTTCGCCAGGGAACATTCCACGGCGGCAGCTGCAAAGATAGCAGGTGCAGCGATTACGTTGATTGTCCGTGTTGCCACCACTGTGCCAAGTGACCGTAGTACTGGAGCAGCGCCGGCTTTAAGCTTGCTTCCCCTGGCATATGTGATGCCGGTAATTTGCGTGCGTTGTCACCGACGTTACTCTCTTGCAGCAAGAGCAGCAGCCGCCGCTTTACCAAACAGTCGCATCGCCAGGGAAGATTCCAAGGCAGCTGCAAAGTTGCAGGTGCAGCGATTACGTTGAATATCCGTGCTGCCTCCGCTTTGCCAAGTGACCGTAGTCATGGGGCACCGCCGACGTAAAACTTGCTTGCCATGGCGGATGTGATGCCGCTAGATTGCGTGGTCTGTCACCGACGTTCCTTTCCTGCAGCAACAGCAGCAGCCGCCACTTGAAGAAACAATCGTTTCGCCAGGGAACATTCCACGGCGGCAGCTGCAAAGATAGCAGGTGCAGCGATTGCGTTGATTCTCCGTGCTGCCTCTGCTGTGCCAAGTGAGCGTAGTCATGGAGCACCGCCGGATTTAAGCTTGCTTCCCCTGGCAGATGTAATACCGGTAAATTGTGTGCGCTGTCACCGACGTTCCTTTCCTGCAACAACAGCTGCAGCCGCCGCTTGACGAAACAGTCGCCTCGACAAGGAAGATTCCGCGCGGCTGCAAAGATAGCAGGTGCAGCGATTACGTTTGTTATCCGTGCTGCCTCCACTGTCCCAAGTGACCGAAGTCCTGGAGCAGTGCCGTCTTTAAGCTTGCATCCTCTGGCAGATGTGATGCCGGCAAATTTAGTGCGTCGTCACCGATGTTCCTTTTCTGCAACAACAGCAGCAGCCGCCGCTTGACGAAACAGTCGCCTTGCCAGGGAAGGTTACTAGGCAGCTGCAAAGATAGCAGGTGCAGCGATTACGTTGATTATCCGTGCTGCGTCCACTGTACCAAGAGACCGCAGTCCTGGAGCACCGCCGGCTTTAAGCTTGCTTCCCCTGGCATATGTGATGCCGGTAATTTGCGTGCGTTGTCACAGTCGTTCCTTTCTTGCAACACCAGCAGCAGCCGCCGCTTGAAAAAACAGTCGTTTCGCCAGGGAACATTCCACGGCGGCAGCTGCAAAGATAGCAGGTGCAGCGATTACGTTGATTGTCCGTGTTGCCACCACTGTGCCAAGTGACCGTAGCCCTGGAGCAGCGCCGTCTTTAAGCTTGCATCCTCTGGCAGATATGATGCCGGCAAATTGCGTGCGTCGTCACCGATGTTCCTTTTCTGCAACAACAGCAGCAGCCGCCGCTTGACGAACCAGTCGCCTTGCCAGGGAAGGTTACTAGGCAGCTGCAAATATAGCAGGTGCAGCGATTAGGTCGATTATCCTTGCTGCCTCCACTGTGCCAAGTGACCGTAGTCCTGGAGCACCGCCGGCTTTAAGCTTGCTTCCCCTGGCATATGTGATGCCGGTAATTTGCGTGCGTTGTCACCGACGTTACTCTCTTGCAGCAAGAGCAGCAGCCGCCGCTTTACCAAACAGTCGCATCGCCAGGGAAGATTCCAAGGCAGCTGCAAAGTTGCAGGTGCAGCGATTACGTTGAATATCCGTGCTGCCTCCACAGTGCAAAGCGGCAGTAGTCCTGGAGCACCGCAGGCTTTAAGGTTGCTTACACTGGCACATTTGATGCAGGTATGTTGTGTTCGTTGTCATCGATGTTCCTTTCCTGCAGCAAGAGCAGCAGCCGCTGCTTGACGAAACAGTCGGCTCTCCAGGGAAGATTCCGAGGCAGCTCCCATGATAGCAGCTGAAACGATTACGTTGATTATCTGTGCTGCCTCCGCTGTACCAAGAGACCGTAGTACTGGAGCACCGCCGGCTTTAAGCTTGCTTCCCTTCGCAAATGTGATGCCGGTAAATTGCATGCGTTGTCACCGACGTTCCTTTCCTGCAGCAACAGCAGCAGCCGCCGCTTGACGAAACAGTCGCCTCGCCAGGTAAGGTTACTAGGCAGCTGCAAAGACAGCAGGTGCAGCGATTACGTTGATCATCCGTGCTGCGTCCACTGTACCAAGAGACCGTAGTCCTGGAGCACCGCCGGCTTTAAGCTTGCTTCCCCTGGCATATGTGATGCCGGTAACTTGCGTGCGTTGTCACCGACGTTCCTTTCTTGCAACACCAGCAGCAGCCGCCGCTTGAAGAAACAGTCGTTTCGCCAGGGAACATTCCACGGCGGCAGCTGCAAAGATAGCAGGTGCAGCGATTACGTTGATTGTCCGTGTTGCCACCGCTGTGCCAAGTGACCGTAGTCATGGAGCACCACCGACATTAAAGTTGCTTCCCCTGGCGGACGTGATGCCACTAAATCGCGTGCGCTGTCACCGACGTTTCATTCCAGCAGCAACAGCAGCAGCCGCTACTTGACGAAAGAGACGCCTCGCCAGGGAAGATTCCAAGCCAACTGCAGATATAGCAGGTGCAGCGATTACGTTGATTATCTTTGCTGCCTCTACTGTTCCAAGTGACCGTAGTCCTGGAGACCCTCCGTCTTTAAGCTTGCATTCCCTGGCAGATATGATGCCGATAAATGGCGTGCGTTGTCATCGACGTTCCTTTCCTGCAACAACAGCTGCAGCCGCCGCTTGAGGAAACAGTCGCCTCGACAAGGAAGACTCCGCGCGGCTGCAAAGATAGCAGGTGCAGAGATTACGTTGGTTATCCGTGCTGCCTCCACTGTCCCAAGTGACCGAAGTCCTGGAGCAGCGCCGTCTTTAAGCTTGCATCCTCTGGCAGATGTGATGCCGGCAAATTTAGTGCGTCGTCAACGATGTTCCTTTTCTGCAACAACAGCAGCAGCCGCCGCTTGACGAAACAGTCGCCTTGCCAGGGAAGGTTACTAGGCAGCTGCAAAGATAGCAGGTGCAGCGATTACGTTGATTATCCGTGCTGCGTCCACTGTACCAAGAAACCGTAGTCCTGGAGCACCGCCGGCTTTAAGCTTGCTTCCCCTGGCATATGTGATGCCGGTAATTTGCGTGCGTTGTCACCGTCGTTCCTTTCTTGCAACACCAGCAGCAGCCGCCGCTTGAAGAAACAGTCGTTTCGCCAGGGAACATTCCACGGCGGCAGCTGCAAAGATAGCAGGTGCAGCGATTACGTTGATTGTCCGTGTTGCCACCACTGTGCCAAGTGACCGTAGTCCTGGAGCAGCGCCGTCTTTACGCTTGCATCCTCTGGCAGATATGATGCCGGCAAATTGCGTGCGTCGTCACCGATGTTCCTTTTCTGCAACAACAGCAGCAGCCGCCGCTTGACGAACCAGTCGCCTTGCCAGGGAAGGTTACTAGGCAGCTGCAAAGATAGCAGGTGCAGCGATTACGTCGATTATCCGTGCTGCCTCTGCTGTGCCAAGTGAGCGAAGTCATGGAGCACCGCCGGATTTAAGCTTGCTTCCCCTGGCAGATGTATTACCGGTAAATTATGTGTGCTGTCACCGACGTTACTTTCTTGCAGCAACAGCAGTAGCCGCCGCTTTACGAAACAGTCGCCTCACCAGGGAATATTCCAAGGCAGCTGCAAAGATGCAGGTGCAGTGATTACGTTGAATATCCATGCTGCCTCCACTGTGCAAAGCGGCAGTAGTCCAGGGGCACCGCCAGCTTTAAGGTTGCTTACCCTGGCAGTTATGATGCCGTTAAATTGCGTGCGTTGTCACCGACGTTATTTTCCTGCAACAACAGCAGCAGCCGCCGCTGGACGAAACAGTCGCTTCCCCAGGGAACATTCCACGGCAGCTGCAAAATAGCAGGTGCAGCGATTACGTTGATTGTCCGTGCTGCCTGCGCTGTGCCGAATGACCGTAGTCATGGAGCACCGCCGGCATTAAACTTGCTTCCCCTGGCACATGTGATGGCGGTAAATTGCGTGAGTTGCACCGACATTCCTTTCGTGCAGCAACAGCAGCAGCCGCCGCTTGACGAAAGAGTCGCCTCGCCAGGGAAGATTCCGCGCGGTTGTAAAGATAGCAGGTGCAGCGATTACGTTGATTATCCGTGCAGCCTCAAATCGGCCAAGCGACCGTAGTCCTGGAGCATCGCCGGATTTAAGCTAGTTTCCCCGGGCAGATGTAATACCAGTAAATTGCGTGCGCTGTCACCGACGTTCGTTCCCTGCAACAACACCAGCAGCCGCCGATTGACGAAACAGTCGCTTCCCTAGGGAACATTGCACGGCAGCTGCAATGATAGCATGTACCGCGATTAGGTTGATTATCCATGGTTCCTCCACTGTACCAAGGGACCGTAGTCCTGGAGCACCGCCACCTTTAAGCTTGCTTCCCCTGGCAAAAGTGATGCTGGTAAATTGCGTGCGTTGTACCGACATTCCTTTCGTGCAGCAGCAGCAGCAGCCGCCTCTTGACGAAACAGTCGCCTCGCCAGGGAAGATTCCGCGCGGTTGTAAAGATAGCAGGTGCAGGGATTACGTTGATTATCCGTGCTCCATCCGCTGTGCCAAGTGACCGTAGTCCTGGAGCAGCGCCGTCTTTAAGCTTGCATCCACTGGCAGATGTGAAGCCGGTAAATTGCTCGCGTTGTCACCGATGTTCCTTTCCTGCAGCAACAGCAGCAGCCGCCGCTTGACGAAACCGTCGCCTCGCCAGGAAAGGTTACTAGGCACCTGCAACGATAGCAGTGCAGCGATTCCGTTGATTATCCGTGCTGCGTCCACTGTACCAAGACACCGTAGTCCTGGAGCATCGCCGGATTTGAGCTTGCTTCCCCTGGCAGATGTAGTACCGGTAAATTGCGTGCACTGTCACCGACGTTCCTTTCCTACAGCAACAGCAGCAGCCGCCGCTTGACGAAACAGTCGCCTCGCATGGGAAGATTCCACGGCAGGTGCAAAGATAGCTGGTGCCGCTATTACGTTGATTATCCGTGCTGTCGGCACTGTACCAAGAGGTCGTAGTCATTGAACACCGCCGGTTATAAGCTTGCTTTCCCTGGCAGATGTCAGGCCGGTGAAATGCGTGCGTTGCCACCGATGTTACTTTCTTTCAGCAACAACAGCAGCCACCGCTTTACGAAAGAGTCCCCTCGCCAGGGACGATTCCAAGGCAACTGCAGCGAAAGAAGGTGCCACGATTACGTTGATTATTAGTGCTGTCTCCACTGTAACTAGAGACCGTAGTCGTGGAGCACTGCCGGCTTTAAGCTTGCTTCCCCTGGCTAATGTAATGCCGGTAAATTGCATGAGTTGTCACCGACATCCCTTTCGTGCAGCAACAGCAGCAGCCTCCGCTTGACGAAACAGTCGCCTTGCCAGGCAAGCTTCCAAGGCGGATGCAAAGATAGCAGGTGCAGCGAGTACGTTGATAATCCGTGCAGCCTTCACTCGGCCAAGCGGCCGGAGTCCTGGTGCACCGCCGGCTTTAAGGTTGCACCTCCTGGCAGATGTGATGCCGTTAAATTGCGTGTGTTGTCACCGACGTTCCTTTCCTGCAACAGCAGCAGCAGCCGCCGCTTGACGAAACAGTCGCTTGGCCAGGGAAGACTTCACGGCAGGTGCAAAGTTAGGAGGTGCCGCGATTACGTTGATTATCCGTGCTGCCTCCGCTTTACCAAGAGACCGTAGTCCTGGACCATCGCCAGGTTTAAGCTTGCTTCCAATGGCAGATGTAATGCCGGTGAAGTGCGTGCGTTGCCACGGATGTCCTTTCTGGCAGCAACAGCAGCAGCCGCCGCTTGAAGGAACAGTCGCCTCGGCAGGAAAGCTTCCAAGGCAGCTGTAAAGATAGCAGGTGCTGCGATTACGTTGATTATCGTTGCTGCGCCCACTGTGCCAAGTGAGCGTAGTCCTGCAGCACTTCCGCCTTTAAGCTTGCATCCATTGGCAGATGTGATGCCGATAAATGCCGTGCGTTCTCACCGACGTTCCTTTCTTGGAACAACAGCTGCAGCCGTCGCTTGACGAAACAGTCGCCTCGACAGGGAAGATTCCGCGCGGCTGGAAATATAGCAGGTGCAGCGATTACGTTGACTATCCGTGCTGCCTCCACTGTGCCAAGTGACCGAAGTCCTGGAGCAGCGCCGTCTTTAAGCTTGCATCCTCTGGCAGATGTGAAGCCGGCAAATTACATGCGTTGTCACCGATGTTCCTCTCCTGCAACAAGAGCAGCAGCCGCCGCTTGACGAAAGTGTCGCCTCGCCAGGGAAGGTTACTAGGCAGCTGCAAAGATAGCAGGTGCAGCGATTACGTTGATTATCCTTGCTGCGTCCACTGTACCAAGAGACCGTAGTCCTGGAGCATCGCCGGATTTAAGCTTGCTTCCCCTGGCAGATGTAATACCGGTAAATTGTGTGCGCTGTCACCGACGTTACTTTCTTGCAGCAACAGCTGTAGCCGCCGCTTTACGAAACAGTCGCCTCACCAAGGAAGATTCCAAGGCAGCTGCAAAGATGCATGTGCAGCGATTACGTTGAGTATCCGTGCTGCCTCCACTGTGCCAAACGGCAGTAGTCCAGGAGCACCGAAGGCTTTAAGGTTTCTTACCCTGAAAGATTTAATGCCTGTAAATTGCGTGCGCTGTCACCGACATTTCTTTCTTACAGCAACAGCTGCAGCTGCCGCTTGACGAAACAGCCGCCTCGACAAGACAGAGTCCACGGCAGCTGCAAGGATAGCTTGTACAGCGATTAGGTTAATTATCAATGGTTCCTCCACTGTACCAAGCGAGCGCAGTCCTGGAGCACAGCCACCTTTACGCTTGCTTCCCGTGGCAGATGTGATACCGGCAAATTGCGCGCGTTGTGACCGATGTTCCTTTCCTGCAACAACAGCAGCAGCCACCGCTTTACGATACAGTCCCCTCGCCAGGGACGATTCCAAGGCAGTTGCAAAGATAGCAGGAGCAGGGATTACGTTGATTACACGTGCTGTCTCTACTCTACCAAGAGACTGTATTCCTGGAGCACCGGCGGCTTTAAGCTTGTTTCCCTGCCACATGATATGCCGGTAATTTGCGTGCGTTCTAATGACGTTACTTTCTTGCAGCAACAGCAGCAGCCGCCACATTATGAAACTGTCGCCTCGCCAGGGAAGTTTCCAAGGCAGCTGCAAAGATACAGGTGCAGCGATTACGTTGAATATCCGTACTGCCTCCAGTGTGCCAAGCGGCAGTAGTCCTGGAGCACCGCCAGCTTTAAGGTTGCTTACCCTGGCAGATTTGATGGCGATAAATGGCGTCCGTTGTCACCGACGTTCCTTTCCTGCAACAACAGCAGCAGCCCCGCTTGACGAAACAGTCGCTTCGCCAGGGAACATTCCATGGCAGCTACAAAGGTAGCAGTTGCAGCGATTAGGTTGATTGTCCGTGCTGCTTGCGCTGTGCCATTTGACCGTAGTCATGGAGCATCGCCGACTTTAAACTTGCTTCCCCTGGCAAATGTGATACCGGTAAATTGCGTGAGTTGCACCAACATTCCTTTCGTGGAGCAACAGCAGCAGCCGCCGCTTGACGAAACAGTCGCCTAGCCAGGCAAGCTTCCAAGGCAGCTGCAAAAATAGCAGGTGCAGTGAGTACATTGATTATCCGTGCTGCCTCGACTCGGCCAAGCGACCTTAGTCCTGGAGCATCGCCGGATTTAAGCTTGCTTCCCCTGGAAGATGTAACGCCGGTAAACGGCTTACGCAGTCACCGACGTTCCTTTCCTAGAGCAACAGCTGCAGCTGCCGCTTGACGAAACAGTCGCCTCGACAGGAAAGAGACCACGGCCGCTGCTAGGATAGCATGTACAGCGATTAGCTTGATTATCCATGGTTCCTCCACTGTACCAAGGTACCGTAGTCCTGGAGAACCGCCGCCTTTAAGCTTGCTTCCCCTGGCAAATGTGATGCTGGTAATTTGCGTGCGTTGTCACCGACATTCCTTTCGTGCAGCAACAGCCGCAACCGCCGCTTGACGAAACAGTCGCCTCGCCAGGAAAGATGCCGTGCGGCTGCAAAGATAGCAGGTGCAGCGATTGCGTTGATTATCCGTACTGCGTTCACTGTGGCAAGAGACCGTAGTCCTGGATCATCGCCGGATTTAAGCTTGCTTCCACTGGCAGTTGTAATACCGGTTAATTGCGTCTGTTGTCACCGACATTCCTATCGTGCAGCAACAGCAGCAGCAGCCGCCGCTTGACGAAACAGTCGCCTCGCCAGGATAGCTTCCAAGGCAGCTGCAAAGATAGCAGGTGCAGCCATTACGTTGTTTATGCTTGCTGCCTCCACTGTGCCATGTGACCGTATTCCTGGAGCACCGCCGTCTTTAAGCCTGCATCCCCTAGCAGATGTGATGCCGGTAAACGGCGTGCGTGGTCACCGACGTTCCTTTCCTGCAGCAAAAGCAGCAGCCGTGGCTTGACGAAACAGTCGCCTCGCCATGAATGACTCCACGGCAACTGCAAGGATAGCAGGTGCAACGATTACGTTGATTATCCGTGCTGCCTCCACTGTGCCAAGTGACCGTAGTCATGGAGCACCGCTGACTTTAAACTTGCTTCCGCTGGCGGATGTGATGCCGCTAAATTGCGTGCGCTGTCACCGACGTTCCTTTCCTGCAGCAACAGCAGCAGCCGCCACTAGACGAAAGAGTCGCCTCACCAGGGAAGATTCCAAGGCAACTGCAGCGAAAGAAGGTGCCGCGATTACGTTGATTATAAGTGCTGTCTCCACTGTAACTAGAGACCATAGTCCTGGAGCACTGCCGGCTTTAAGCTTGCTTCCCCTGGGAATGTAATGCCGGTAAATTGCATGAGTTGTCACCGACATTCCTTTCGTGCAGCAACAGCAGCAGCAGCCGCCGCTGGACGAAACAGTCGCCTCGCCAGGCAAGCTTCCAAGGCAGGTGGAAAGATAGGAGCTGCAGCGATTACATTGGTTATCCGTGCTGCCTTCACTTGGCCAAGCGACCGTATTCCTGGAGCACCGCCGTCTTTAAGGTTGCTTCCCCTGGCGGATGTGATGCCGATAACCTGCTTGCGCTGTGGCCGACGCTCTTTCCTACAGCAACAGTAGCAGCAGCCTCTTGACGAAACATACGCCTCGCCAGGGAAGATTCCTAGGCAGCTGAAAAGAATGCAGGTTGTTGCAAATGGGTCGCAAGCCCCAAGGGTAGCGTTGGCCTGGTGGCCTGGGGCACAGCTGGAAGCATCCGAAGGTCCTTGCAAAGGATGGGTCGACTGCTAACAGAACAACTTGTTTATTCTAGCATCGCAAATGAGCGGCTGGTCAGGTCGACCGAAGTGGAGAAACGGGAGACAACGTTACTCGACTGAAGAAATCGAAGCTTCTTTTGGCGTCCGGGGGCAGATGCTTTCATACTCTCGGAGTCGAGGGCAAGAAGGAACGGCTCGGAAGAGGCGCACGTGACGGCGGCGCACGGAACACGTCGCGGCAAGTCTCCGCCGGGCCGGCGCCGGTCAGACCTCCTCGCTTCGCAGTTGGGGAGCTCCTCTCCCCGGCTGCGCGCTTTGACAAGCGTGGGCACCAACATGCACCCACACACACACACACACACACACACACACACACACACACACACACACACACACACACACACACACACACACACACACACACACACACACACACACACACACACACACGCACACGCACACGCACGCACACACACGAAGACATCTGGTATTGAAACATGCCTGGACGCGCTTAGCAGGAGGTGTTGGGACAGTGCTGAACTGGCCAAAATGTCCGCCGGTGTGAACGAAGCCCCGGCGTCCGTTGCTTCCGCGCCGGCTATACCGCACGTCGGAATCGAAACGTAACAGACTACCCCGCCGGGAGAAGGAGATCCCGATGGTGAGGGGACTGCATCCACTGTCCGGAGGTATGTCACTCGATGATGCTCATAAGCGAAGTCGGTTGTCCTTCGGCGTTTCTTGAGCGCAGCGCACAGAGAAGGCCTCGTTCTCACGTTCAGGTTTACACAGGACACTGCAAAGTGACTTCGGGAGAGTTGGCTTTTTTTCTCGTTCCCAGCAAGCGTTAGAACTACGCGGAAACTCAACCGCTCAGTCAGCAAGCACGACACAACCCTCACTAAGCCATGCCAGGCTCTTTCCCATTTTATACTACTGCCTAGTTCCTTACAGTAGTCTAGCAGCACTCAGAACGCCTCCACAAATTGGAAAATTGCACTAGAAAGCACGTCATGACTTTGAAACACTAAACAAAAGCAATATGTTAAAGAATCCTGCCTCGGGAAGAAAAACATCAGTAACAAACAACTTTGAGGCTGATTCCTACGTTAGGGGCCTTGACTTAAGCCATCGGCGTTACCGTTGAGACTCTCCTTTTTGTAACACACCTCAAAGGAATATTGTTGCAAAGCGAGGCTCCAGCGCAGGTGGCGGCCATTTTTGGAAGAGATGGCCTACAGCCATTGGAGAGGGCAGTGATCCGTTTCAATGATAAACCTCGAGCCGGCTAGGTAGCATGACAATTTTTGAATGGCCCACACGATACACACACACTCTTTCTCGGTGGCGCTGTACGCCTGCTGACGACTGGTCAGCTTACGACTAGCATGCAGGACGGGGTGTTCCACTTTTCCATTTTCCCGTTGGCACAGTACAACGCCCATGCCTCGCCGATTAGCATCGCACTGAACAACGAACCCTTTGGGTAGTCTGGCGATCGTAGCATAGGCTGGCTGGTTAGGTTAGTTAGTGTGCCATATGCTCAGACCAAGATGCGGAGAATATCGCTACGTCGTCTAAATACGGTAAAGCGAATTCTTCTTATCCCTGCAACACTTTTTCCTTGAGGCTTGAAAAGCAGTATGGCGCGTTGTTCAAACCAAAACTCAAAACTTCAGGACGGAATGTTCCCATTGGTGAAATGAACGCCGAATACCTACTAGCCTCTTCTGTAAGTGGGACCTGCCGATAACCCCTGACAAGATCTAGAGTGGAAATAAACTGAGCGCTACTAACTTTCTCAAGGCGCTCCTCGATGTTAGGGATCGGATAAATTTGATCCTTAGTGATGGAATTAAGCCTGCGGTAGTCGGCGCAAGGACGAGGTTCCTTGCCCGGTACCTCAACTGAAATCAAAGGGGAGGTATAGTCACTCTCACCCGCCTCAATAACATCGAGCTGTAGCATTTTCTTTACGTCAGCCTCCATAATATCGCGCTGGCGGGGTGGCACCCGGTACGCCTTGGATCGTACTGGCTCTGTGGAGGTAAGTTCTATTTCATGAGTAAGGACAGAAGTCCTACCAGGCCTCTCAGAGAACTGACCTTGAAACTCTTGTAAGAGCTGGTGCAGTTCGGTTTTCTGCTCAGGCGACAGCGGTGCTTTACTGATTAAGTCACTAATGACTTGCTCGGTGTCTTCCCTGTTCGTCACTGAGCCTAGTCCGGGAAGCTCGACCGGAAGCTCTTCGGGAACGTTTACCATCATACACACCACTGCTTCCGATTGTCTATAGGGTTTGAGCAGATTACAGTGGTAAACTTGCTGTGCTTTCCGTTTTCCTGGCAGACTCACCACGTAGTTAACGTCCGACAGTTTTTGAACAACCCGTGCTGGGCTCTCCCACTGCACGTCGAGTTTGTTCTTTAGCGATGTGCGCAATATCATTACCTCATCGCCTACCTCAAAACGACGGGTCCTGGTAGTCCGATCATAATAAACCTCGGCCCTCTGCTGGGCCTTAGCCATTGATTCACTTGACAACTCCTGTGCCCTTCTTAAGCGTTCGAGGAGCCTAAGCACGCACTCCACAACGACTGGTTCGTCGCCCCTGCCTTCCCACGAGTCTCGAATCATGCGAAGCGGAGACCGCAGCGAGCGACCGTACACCAGCTCAGCTGGCGAAAACCCCGTAGCCGCATGCGGCGCGGTCCTTAATGCAAACATCACCCCAGGCAGACACAGCTCCCTGTCAGTTTGTTGTTCAAAACACAATGCTCTCAACACGTGCTTCATGACGGAGTGGAGCTTCTCAACGGAATTCGACTGTGGGTGGTACACTGAGCTGTGTAACAGCTTTACCCCGCACCTTTCGAGAAAGGCTGTGGTCAAAGCGCTAGTACACACTGCGCCCTGATCTGACTGGATTTCCGCAGGAAAACCAACTCGCGCAAATATGGACAGTAGTGCATTGGCTATCTCAACTGACCTGAGTTCTTTAAGCGGCACTGCTTCAGGGAACTTTGTCGCTGGGCAGATCACAGTCCAAATGTGTCTGTACCGCGTGGTTGTTACCGGCAGAGGTCCCACTGTATCAATAACGAGCCGTCTAAAAGGCTCCGTAATGATAGGTACTAACTTCAACGCCACCCTCGATTTGTCCCCTGGTTTGCCCACCCGCTGACAGGTGTCACATGTCCTCACAAAGTGTTCTGCGTCAAACACCCTGGCCAATAGTACTCTTGCAAGAGACGGTCTTTAGTCTTCTTAACACCTAGGTGTCCGGACCACGAACCTCCATGCGACAAGCGCAACAGATCCTGACGGTAGCACTGAGGCACGATCAGTTGATCGAACTCCACACCCCTGCGGCCTAGATACTTCCGGTACAGGACCCCACTTCATTCCACAAAACGAGCATTTTTCTTGGCGATACCTTCCTTGACATTGCAGCGCATGTTTTCTAGGCTGCCATCCTTTTTTCGCTCGGCTATCAAAGCCGACCGGCTGACTTTTAGCAACCTATTAGGTCCATCTGACGTAGGCGCGATGAGCAAATCTGCAGATAGCTCTTCTAACTTTCCCGTGTCGGGCATTTCCTCTCCAGTATCTGGTGCCTTCAACGCTACAGGCTCAATTTTATTCAGTTCGGACGTGCTCTGAATATCAGCGTGCTGCACCTCCGACCCTTTCTCATTGTTCGACAACGTCGGCCCCGCAACTACCGCCTTTGCAGCGAGCTCCCGAACTCTCGATCTGGTTAGGGCCTGAACGCTAGCTTCACCAAACAAAAGCCCCTTCTCGCGCAGGAGGTGATCGGACCTGTTCGAAAATAGGTACGGGTACAGGGGGGGGGCAGCATAGATGACACTGCGGCCTCCGTCTCGAGTGCTCCGAAAGGTCCTTCAATAAGCACTATTGCTACGGGCAGACACACGCTATGAGCTTCCATGGCTTGCTTGATCCATGCGCACTCGCCCGTGAACATATCGGGTTCTACGTAAGAGGTGTGAACTACATCCATTGTAGCTGCGGAATCACGAAGCACTCGGCACTCTTTCCCGTTCACGAGGAGGTCTCGCATGTAAGGCTCGAGAAGCTTCATTTCTCGTCAGTGCTGCATAATGACAAAAACACGACTTTTGTTTTTGTTTCTGGACACTGCGCCGAAAAGTGACCCGGCTTCTGGCACGTATAACACACGCGCGCTTGCCTCATCTCGAACCGCTTTCTGCGTTCGGCTTCGGCTGCCGCCGTCTCCTTACGTCGGTCGGAGTGCTTTCACTCGCATCCGCACTGCGTGTGTCCCCCTTTGCTCTCATGGGCGTGAACTTCGGCCTCTGAAATTTGGAGCAGAATTCACTCTTTTGACCGTCTTTAACTCCGCGAGCCCGACGCGTCACAAACTCCTCGGCTAGCTCGGCGGCTTTAGCCACCATACTAACGTCTGGCCTATGCAAGACCCAGTACCGCACGTTCTCAGGTAACCGACTATAAAACGGTTCCAGCCCGAAACACTGCAGAACTTTCTCGTGGTCACCAAACGCTTTCTCTTCTTTGAGCAACTCCTGCATGTTTGACAAAAGCCTGTAGGCAAACTCTGTATATGACTCACTTCTGCCTTTCTCATTTTCCCGAAACTTCCGGCGGAACGCCTCCGCTGACAGCCTGTACTTATTTAGCAGACTCGATTTCACTTGGTCGAAATCCTCTGCCTCCTCTCTCTTCAAGCGAACGACTACGTCGGCCGCCTCGCCGGGTAACAAAGTGAGCAAGCGCTGTGGCCACGTTTCCCTAGAGAACCGCTGCTTCTCGCACGTTCGCTCAAAGTTAACCATGAACAAACCAATGTCCTCTCCAAGCTTGAAAGGCAGCATCAGGTCAGTCATTCTGAACGATACTCGTTCTTCTGCACTGTATGCCTGACTTCCATTATGAGCGCGTTCGATCTCTACCTCGAGACGCTTCATTTCCAAAGCGTGTTGACGGTCGCGCTCCTCTTTCTCTTTTTCCTCTTTACGTTCGCACTCCTCTTTCTCTTTTTTCTCTTTACATTCGCGCTCCTGTCTTTCTCTTTTTGCCGTCACCCTCTCCTCAATGGTCTCAAGGCATTCCGACAGCTCGTCACCCTCAGCTTCTAACTCAAGAATAGCCCTTAGCAGTTCTGGTTTTCTGAGTTTGTCTGAGACATCCAGACCCAGCTCTCTTGCAAGCTCCAGCAATTTCGGTTTGCACAACGACTTCAAATCCATGGCTGCTCTGAATGCTGCTTTCTCTACTGCCTACTATTGTATTGCCGCAAACTAACCCGGCAGCAACGACAACCCCAATTACCAGCTCTGTTTCTGACACTAACAAAAGCCTGGCAAAACTCAGAAGAAGAAAGTCCCGCACTCACCAAACCTCGCAGCCAAGAATTCTGTGCAGTCGTTCCGCTGCAGGCAACCAGTCATCACACAGGGCTCGTTGCACTGCTCCCGGATGGTCGTTGTGCTGCTCAGCATACAGTCGACCGCATATCTTCGCTGCTGGCCTCGGTTGTCGCGATCTCACCGCTGGCAACCAGTTGTTACAAATGGGTCGCAAGCCCCAAGGGCAGCGTTGGCCTGGCGGCCTGTGGCACAGCTGGAAGCATCCGAAGGTCCTGGCAAAGGATGAATCGACTGCTAACAGAACAACTTGATTATTCTAGCATCGAAAAAGAGCGGCCGGTCAGGTTGACCGAAGTGGAGAAACGGGAGACCACGTTACTCGACTGAAGCAATCGAAGCGTCTTTTGGCGTCCGGGGGCAGCTGCTTTTATACTCTCGGAGTCGAGGGCAAGAAGGAACGGCTCGGAGAGGCGCACGTGACGGCGGCGCACGGAACACGTCGCGACAAGTCTCCGCCGGGTCGGCGCCGCTCAGATCTCGCTTCACAGTTGGGAGCTCCTCTCTCCGGCTGCGCGCTTTGACAAGCGTGGGCACCAACATGCACACAGACACACGAAGACACGTGGCAATTAAACATGTCTGAACGCGCTTAGCAGGAGGTGTTGGGACAGCGCTGAACTGGCCAAAATGTCCGCCACTGTGAACGGAGCCCCGGCGTCCATTGCATCCGCGCCGGCTATTCCGCACGACGGAGGCGAAACGTAACAGACTACCCCGCCGGGAGAAGGAGATACCGATGGTCAGGGGACTGCACCCACTGTCCGGAGGTATGTCACTCGATGATGCTCATAACGGAAGTAGGTAGTCCCTCGCAGTTTCTTGAGCGCAGCGCACCGAGAAGGCCTCGTTCTCATGTTCAGGTTTACAGAGGACACTGAAACGTGACTTCGGGAGAGTTGGCTTTTTTTCTCGCTCCCAGCAAGCGTTAGAACTACGCCGAAACTCAACCGCTCAGTCAGCAAGCACGACACAATCCTCACTAAGCCATGCCAGGCTCTTTCCCATTTTATACTACTGCCTTGTTCCTTACAGTACCCTAGCAGCACTCAGAACACCTCCACAAATTGGAAAATTGCACTAGAAAACACGTCATGACTTTGAAACACTAAACAAAAGCAACATGTTAAAAATCCTGCCTCGGGAAGAAAAATATCAGTAACAAACAACTTTGAGGCTGATTCCTACGTTAGGGGCCTTGACTTAAGCCATCGGCGTTACCGTTGAGACTCCCCTTTTTGTAACGCACCTGAAAGGAATATTGTTGCAAAGCGAGGCTCCAGCGCAGCAGGCTGCCATTTTTGGAAAAGGCAGCAAGCATAATCAATGTAATGATTATGCTTGCTGCCTCCACTGTGCCAAGTGACCGTAGTCCTGGAGCATCGCCTTCTTTAAGCTTGCATCCCCTAGCAGATATGATGCCGGTAAATGGGGTGCGTTGCCACCGACGTTCCTTTCCTGCAACAACAACAGCAGCCGCCACTTGAATAAACAGTCGTTTCGCCAGGGAACATTCCACGGCGGCAGCTGCAAAGATAGCAGGTGCAGCGATTACGTTGATTGTCCGTGCTGCCTCCGCTGTACCATGTGACCGTAGTCATGGAGCACCGCCGACTTTTAAATTGCTTCTCCTGGCGGATGTGATGCCGATAACTTGCTTGCGCTGTCGCCGACTTTCTTTCGTACAGCAACGGCAGCAGCAACAGCCGCTTTACGAAACATACGCCTCGCCAGGGAAGATTCCTAGACAGCTGCAAAGATAGCAGCTGCAGCGATTACGTTGATTATGCGTGCTGCATCCACTGTACCAAGAGACAGTAG
The DNA here is from genome assembly GCF_050947875.1 of Dermacentor variabilis. Taxonomy (NCBI): domain Eukaryota; kingdom Metazoa; phylum Arthropoda; class Arachnida; order Ixodida; family Ixodidae; genus Dermacentor; species Dermacentor variabilis. Next base: position 5,360,084 of record NW_027460280.1, read on the forward strand.
TCCTGGAGTATCGCCGGATTTAAGCTTGCTTCCGCTGGCAGATGTAATGCCTGCATACTGCGCGCGCGCTCACCGACGATCCTTTCCTGCAGCAAAAGCAGCAGCCGCCACTTGATGAAACAGTCGCTTCGCCAGGGAAGATCCCATGGCGGCTGCAAAGATATCAGGTGCAGCGATTACGTGGATTATTCGTGCTGCCTCCGCTCTGCCAAGTGACCGTAGTCATGGAGCACCGCCGTCTTTAGACTTGCTTTCCCTGGCGGATGTGATGCCGGTAATTTACGTGCGTTGTTACCGACGTTCCTTTCTTGCAGCAGCAGCAGCAGCAGCAGCCGTTGCTTGACGAAAGAGTCGCCTCGCCAAGGAAGATTCCAAGGCAGCTGCGAAGTTGCAGGTGAAGCGATTACGTTGATTATCCGTGCTGCCTCCACCGTGCCAAGTGACCGTAGTCCTGGAGCACCATCGGCTTTAAACTTGTTTCTCCTGGCAAACGTGATGCCGGTAAATCGCGTGCGTTGTCACCGACTTTCCTGCAGCAACAGCAGCAGCCGCCGCTTGACGAAACAGTCGTTTCGCCAGTGAACATTCCACGGCGGCAGCTGCAAAGATAGCAGGTGCAGCGATTACGTTGATTGGCCATGCTGCCTCCGCTGTGCCAAGTGACCGTAGTCGTGGAACACCGCCGACTTTAAACTTGCTTCGGCTGGCGGATGTGATGCGGATAAGTTGCTTGCGCTGTCACCGATGTTCCTTTCCTGCAGCAACACCTGGAGCTGCCGCTTGACGAAACACTCGCCTCGCCAGGGAAGTTTCTACGGCTGCTGAAAGATAGCAGGTACACCGATTACGTCGATTATCCTTGCTGCCTCCGCTGTGCCAAGTGACCGTAGTCATGGAGCACCGCCGACATTAAACTTGCTTTCCCTGGTAGATGCGATGCCGATAACTTGCTTGCGCTGTCGCCGACGTTCCTTTGCTGCAGCAACAGCAGTAGCCGCCTCTTGACGAAATATTCGCCTCGCCAGGGAAGATTCCTAGGCAGCTGCAAAGATAGCAGGCGCAGCGATTACGTTGATTATCCATGCGGCGTCCACTGTACCAACAGACCCTAGCCCTGGAGCATCGCCGCATTTAACCCATATATGCCTAGTGTCCTATATGTAGGACACTGAAATTTTTCAAATAACTCGAAAATTTTTTTTTGTCAAAAAGCTAGCGCCCCCTAGGGGGTGTTTCTGAGGCTATGGCCTTCTCGCGTGCAAGTCTTGGTTAGCGTGGGAGCACAGCTCGCCACGTGCTTGCAGTTTCAAAATCGGCGTTCCGCGTGAGCTTCGACGAACGCCATGCCGAGAAAGAAAATGTAAGTAATATAAATTGAAATGATTTTTGATGTTTTCGAGATTTTTGTCAGTTATTCCTGAGTAATTGAATATGCTGTGAAAACAATGTCAATGTGGTATAGGCAACATTTTTTTTGTTTACGATCTGTCAAACAGCGGTGTCCTATATGTAGGACGCTAGGCAGATCGGGGGTCGCTGTTGTGTCACTCTGGAACGCGCGATGCGTCGCGCGCGTAGCGTTGAAGTAGCATAGTAAAATACATATGGACGTATGGCAGAAACTTTTTTTTTCCAATTGCAGTCAGAAGATTCCCTGCAGTTCATTTTACCGCAGAAGAGATCCGCAAACGCTCAACGACATTCTAAACCAGATTGACGCTGGGGAAGATGTGCCGTCTACGGTGGCCATTCTTCCGCCCGAAAATCACGCTGCGGCAGTGACAGATGAAGAAAGCGGTGATGAAGAATGCACCAGCATGGACCATCTGCCGGGGAGCACTCTTCGTGCTGAAGTTCTGGACACTTGTTCAGAGTCAAGTGAGGACGAGAACGACCAGGAGCCACCAGCTAAGCAACAGAAACGACGTGTCAAGTGGGATAAACGTGATTTGAACGCGAGTTTCCCAACTCGCCACTCGTGTGATTCAGACTCCGCTGAAGGAGCACCGCTAACTCCAGTAGAGGCATTTGAAAAATTTTTCGATGATGAAGTCATCAACCTGCTTGTTGCAAACACCAACACCTATGCACAACAGAAGAATCGGTTGTTGAACGTGAACGCAGGTGAGATGAGATGTTTTCTCGGCATTCTGCTTCTCAGTGGCTATGTGCCGGTTCCAAGGCGTCGCATGTTGTGGGAAAACTCACGTGATTCTCATAATGAACTCGTCGCGAACTCTATGAGGCGGGACCGATTTGAAGCCATTTTCACCAACCTACATGTGGCTGACAACAACAACCTAGTACAAGAAGACAAATTCACAAAACTGCGACCACTGTTTAGGCTCTTGAATGAACGGTTTCTGTTGTATGCTCCATTACTAGACTGCTTCAGCATTGATGAAAGCATGTGCGAGTACTTCGGAAAGCATGGATGCAAGCAGTTTATGAAAGGGAAACCAATCCGATTTGGCTATAAATTGTGGTGCATTTGCACCCCATTGGGCTATTTGCTTTCTGTTGAGCCCTACCAAGGGAGGTATGGCGTCAATGTGGATGATAAAAACAAGCTTGGTCTAGGAGGATCTGTTGTTACAGAAATGGTGTCCAGGTTGAAAGAAAGGCTTGATTACTGTTTTCATGTGTTCTTTGACAACTTCTTTTCAAGTCTCAAACTTGTTAGAATGCTTTCGTCAATGGGTGTCAAGTGCACAGGCACCGTGCGGGATAACCGAATAGAAAACTGTCCCATCCTGACACAGAAAGAAATGAAAAGCAAGAATCGAGGCTTCTACGATTACAAAGTCGACGCTGAATCTGAAATTATTGTATGTCGCTGGAAGGACAACAGCACAGTGACCGTCGTCTCAAATGCTCACGGGGTCGAGCCAACACAAATGGTGAAAAGATATTCGAGAGAAAACAAGTCCAAAGTCACGGTGGAGCAGCCGTTCTTGATTTCGAGCTATAATGGCAACATGGGAGGAGTTGACAGACTAGACCAAAATATTTCAAAGTACCGCACAGCCATTCGAGGAAAGAAGTGGTATTCTTCACTCATGACATATCTGGTTGATGCATGTGTGAATAATGCATTCCAGTTGTACAGAATTGGAACGACCAAAACAGAGCTCCTCACATTTCGAAGGACGATAGCGATGTCGTATATGAAAAGTTATGGCACCAAGCCATTGCGTGGAAAAAGCCGGCAATCTTTACTGGAAGCCCAAAGCCGATTTGACCGCATTGACCACACAGTGATTCCTCAAGAGAAGCAAACAAGGTGTGCTCATTGCCATGAGAAGACCACAACACGTTGTGAAAAATGCGACATCGGAGTCCATGTGAAATGTTTCAAATTGTACCACTCAAAGGAGTAGTATATGTGCCTAGTGTCCTATATGTAGGACGGCTACAAAAACGCAGTTCGAAAAATTTTGTTTTTGAATAAAAGGTTGATTCTACTTTCTGAGGTACCAGAAGCAATTATTACGGGAAAATAAATCACTTTTCTTAATTTCCCCAAGTTCAGGCATATATGGGTTAAGGTTGCTTCCCCTGGCAGATGTAATGCCGGTAAATTGCGTGCGCTGTCACCAACGTTCCTTTCCTGCAGCAACAGCAGCAGCCGGCGCTTGACGAAACAGTCGCCTCACCAGGGAATATTACCCGGCAGCTGCAAAGATAGCAGGTGCAGCGATTACGTTGATTATCCGCGCTGCCTCCACGTTACCATGAGACCGTAGTCCTGGAGCATCGCCGGCTTTAAGCTTGCTTCCCCTGGCAGATGTAATGCGGGCAAATTGCGCGCATTGTCACCGAAGTTCCTTTCCTGCAGCAACAGCAGGAAAGGAACTTTAACAAATATTGAGCCGTATCTTAAGATAAACTTTAATAAATATTGAGCCGTATCTTAAGCTATTCCTGGGTTGGCCCTTGGTCTCGTAAAGTGGCCAGCAGTCGGTGACGTCCGGCGACTTCCGAAGCCCAGCCCACCAGCTGCTTTTGGACAGCTGGGTCGGAGCTGGACACCGCGACCTCCCATCGCTCCATGTCTGTGATTTGCCATTCTGAGGGTGGCTGGAACTCAGAGCATATGTACAGTATGTGATGGAAATCAGTTCTTGGGGCTCCGCATAAGGTACACTCTGGAGAGAACAGCCCTGGGTGCATTAATGCTAGAAGGGTGGGGGAAAGAAGAGTGCGTGATTGTAGCTGGCGCCACGTCACCTGCTCTTATTTAGTGAGTAATTTGTGAGGTGGAGGATAGCGGAGTCGTTGCTCTCTGGAGTGGAGTGAAATTTCGTGGTATGTGACCATTCGGTCACTGGCGCTTCCTGACTCGGCGGCTTGCCCTGCTCGGCTGACGTGTGCTCGAGCGATGTCATGGGCGGCTTCGTTGCCTGGATGGCCCGCATGCGCGGGGACCCATATGAGTTGAATGGGCCTAGTGGGGGCTGTGAGGAGCTGAGAATTTTATGGGCGACGGCATGCGTCCGTCCTTTTGCAAAGTTTCTGATCACGGTTTTTGAGTCACTGAATACGATTGTGGCAGTGGTTGAGGAGATCGCAAGGGAAATTGCAGCTTCTTCGGCTTCTAGCGAGGTGTGCGTTAGGACCGATACAGCTGCTAGAGGTGAAAGATTGTTACCGATTGCGCAAATGGCAAAGGCTGGCTGAGTGGTGTATGCCACGGCATCTACGTAGACAGCCTCCGTGTGCTGGTTGTAACGCTTGTGTAGTGCCTGGGCTCTTGCTGTGCGTCGAGTTTGGTGGTGGACTGGGTGCATGTTTTTTGAGAGTGGGTGCACTGTTAGAAGCTTTTGGGTGGCCCCGGGGGTGGAGTATGTAGGTCGGAGAGTGCTGGTTGGGTTAAGACCTAGGTTCTTAATAATGCTGCGGTCTGTAGGTGTGGAGGAAAGACGTTCAAGTTGGGCCGTTCGGTGAGCTTCGGTAAGCTCGGCTAGTGTGTTATTTATGCCCATGAGTAAAAGCCGTTCGTTGGAGGTGTGCCGAGGGAGGTTGAGGGCGGTCTTGTATGCCTGGCTAGTCGGGGCGTTGATTTTCTCTTCTGCTCTCGTGAGGAAGAGATATGGGAGAGAGTATACTATGCGGCTCACGACGAATGTTTGAACTAGGCGACGGAGGTCATCTTCTCTCATGCCCCTGTGTCGGTTGGCAATTCGTCGTATAAGCCGTTTTGTCTGATGGACGGCGTTTGTGAGTTTGGTTATCGTGGCGGTGATCTTGCCGTTGCTCTGGAGTAGGATGCCTAGGATTCGGACCTTTTCCACGTCTGGGATGGGGGTGCCGTCCAACGTGAGTTTTATTGGAGGTGGGGGGCCTAGGTCCGTCCTACATCTAGGTGGTCGAAGAATGAATAACTCAGATTTGGTAGGGGAGCATGCCAGGCCGACGGTTGCAGCATGCGCTGCCACCAGGTCGGCACCGGACTGCGATATTTCTTCTATGGCTCCGGCATTTCATGTGGTTGTCCGTAGTGTAATGTCGTCGGCATAGAAGGGGTGCGAGAGATTAGGTACTTCGTTTAACGCCTTAGCCATTTTAATGAGTGTTATGTTGAAGAGCAGTGGCGAGAAGACTTACCCTTGCGGGGTGCCTCTGCTACCGAGTGCGAAGGTTCGGGAGGAGAGAGATCCGAAGCTGATTTCTGCTGTGCGGTGTCTTAGGAAAGCTGAAATGTATTTGAAGGTGCGCGGGCCGGTTCCTAGTGCCAAGAGCGCTTCTAGGATGGTGGAGTGCTTAACGTTGTCGAAGGCTTTGGTTAGGTCCAAAGCTAGTATTGCTCGCGTGCGTTTTCCAATTCGGGGGTGGAGCGCCTCTTCTGAAATTTGAAGCATAACGTCCTGTGTGGACAAGTGACTGCGGAAGCCAATCAACTTGTGGGGCAGTAGGTCGTGATCGTCCATATGGTTCTGTAGGCGTTCCAGAACCACATGTTCGAACAGTTTGCCCAGGCAGGATGTGAGGGAGATTGGGCGTAGGTTTTTCAGATCTAGGGGTTTGCCTGGTTTCGGAATAAAGGTTATGCGGGTTGCGTCCATTGGGCTGGTAGCGCTCCATCTTGCCAGTACCTGTTGAAGAGGTCTGTTATAGCCTGTATGGAGCGCTCGTCCAGATTCCTGAGCATCATGTTGTTACTTTTGTGTGCCCCCGGGGCCGAAGTGCTGCGTAGTTTCTGTATGGAAGCTTTAACTTCCCATTTCGAAATGTCCTCATCTAGTGTAGGATTGGGGCCGACGGTGTAAGTAGGGAGTGGGGTAGGTGGAGTTGTGGTAAGGCAATGTGCTTTAAGAGCGTCTAACAAGAAGTCATCCTGCAGAGGGCGCTTGAGCAGAATGCGGTTGACATTCTTGCTTTGCGCTGCTTTTGTGCCCCCTGGTTCGAGCAAGCAACGAAGAAATGTCCACGTGCCTGTGAGGCCGAGGTTGCCACTCATACGATCGCACAGCTGGCCCCATTGTTGGTATGCCAGTTGGCTTGCATGTGCTTCAATCTCCTTTACGAGAGCGGCTATGCGCCGCTTAAGTGGCCGATTGTGTCTGTGAGCGAGCCACCTTTTTTGAAGGCTGGCATGTGCTTCCCAAAGATGTAGTAAGCGACTATCTACCGTCTCTGCATTTGGGGTGTTAGGGATTGTGGATGTGGCCCCAGCCACGTCCTTTGTGAGGGTTTGTGTCCAGGTGTCCAGATCTGTGATGGTGACTGGGACGTCTATTCGGATTTAACGGAGCTTTTTGTCCCAGTCCACCACCTTCAGGCGTCGTTTTCTAACCTGGGCCTCGGTTGTGAGGTTGAGATCGGTTCTGAGTATATAGTGGTCACTACCGAACGAGTGCTGCTTGTTGGTCCATTGAGTGCTGGGGAGGTGTTTTGAGAGGGTTAGGCCCTGGCTGGTGTTGTGATGAATACTTGTTCCGATCTTTGTGGGTTGATCTATGTCGTTGAGCAGGGATAAACCTTCGTTCTGGATGAAAGTCCAAAGCGAGCTGCCTTTACGGCAGTTTTTACGGTAGCCCCAACTGGTGTGGTTGGCGTAAAAGCCTCCTATTATCAGAATGGGGTGGTCCGCACTGATCGTGAGTGCCTTGCGCATTGCTGCAATGAGAGGTGCCAGAGGGCCTTTTGGTGGGCTATATATGTTTAGTATGAAGAGGCTGCTGCCCTTGCGTGTGCGGGGTAAGAGTTCTACTAGGAGGCCATCTATGTCATCAAGCTCTAAAGCGTCCTCAATTGCGGTAAAGTTACGGTGAACCAGTGTCGCTACTCGCGTTCGTGGCAGCACGCTGGTTGACTCATGAACTGTGTAGTTTCGAAGCTTGACTTTACAGAGGGTTTCTTGCAATGCTATAACGGTCGGTATCTCGTCTGCTGAGAGGTTTTGGAGGTGAAGTTGCAGGTTGTTGCGCCTCGCTCGGAAGCTCCTGCAATTCCACTGCCACGCTCGAATGCAGCTACGTTGTGCAGCCATGTTTGGGGGAGGGGGCAACTGACGGGTCTATGATATTTGGGCCGTGTGGCTGGGTGATGAATGTTCCTTGTATGTGGGGCTGAATTTGAGCCATAGAGGCCGCATGTACGCCTTGACGTCGCTCGAGGGCAGTCATCCGGCCTGCAATGTTTGTCATCCATTCTGCAGCATCAGTGCGTAGGGCGTTCATGTTTTGTTCGAGACTGAATTATCGAGGTTAGCTGAGTGAGCGCAGCTGTGTCTACTGAGTTTGGGGGGTCATATTCAGCTTGCGCCTTGCGCTTAACTAGTGGATTGCGCGTAGGTGACGCAGCGCGTGAGGAGGAGGTGGAGGCAGGGGAAGGAGTGAGTTGCTTAGGTGTGATATTTTGTACTGGGGTGGGGCGACAGAATTCTTTGTAGGCTGTTCTCTCCTGAGAAGTAGTTGTAATTGCTGGCGGAGCTCTGCAATTTCTAAACTCTGCTGTCTGAGTTGTGCTCTAAGCTCTTTATTCTCTTTAGCAAGCGAGGGAGGTCCCGGCTTCCAGCTCACCTGTTTATCCATGGGCTGGGCTTTCGGTCCCGGTAGTGGCGGGAGGGAGCCGGACCGGCTCCTCTGCTGGCTTTCCGTTTGACGGACGTGGAACCGGCTACGTGATGACCGGAACTGGTGAGCCGTGCTCTCGGTGGATGAAGACCCGGCGGGATTGTCTGTGGTGGTTGTAGCATTGGTGTTGGATTTCGGGTTGCCAGCCCGGTCGTAGCGCACTTTGCGTTATTTGGACCCCGTGAAGTGGGAGCCACCACACAGGATACATTTGGGAGTGAAGTGGCAGTCACACGTGGGAGTTGAAGTTGCCGGATGGGTGTCGCCGCATCTGTGACATCGGTTGCTGACAGCTTGTGGGCAGACATCCGATACGTGGCACGGTCTCCAGCAGTTAAAACAGGCCTCTACCTTGGCTTTGAAGGGGTGGAAGTTATAGACGGCTCCGTAGAAGTTGAGCTGTTTGGGAACCTCCTTGGTTTTGACGAAGGTGATCAGGATTGATTTAGTGCGGCCCAAAGGACGCGCGTCTGCTATTGTGTAGGATTGGCTGGGGTTTAGTGCGACGAGGTCGTTGAATATGTCTTCTTGGGTTTGGTTGTAGATTGCGTTGTAGAGACTTCCACGTACGGCATCGTCGGGCACGGTGATGAAAGCCTTTACAGGGAATTGCTTCTCGTTGAGTTGGAGCGTCTGCACCTGAACGTGCCCTGAACGGGCCTCCTCGTAGTTGAGCTTCACAGCCGTGCACACAATAGGCAGCACCGCGCCGCCGTTACATTGTCGAAGATCCAATCCGCCACCAGGTCGGAAAATTACTTTCAGATGCCTAGCTGGGAGTTTTAGTAGTGGAGCATGACGTTTAAGTTTTGTACGAATAGTCTTGCCTTGATTGGGCGACGCCGAAGGGGCCGGACCGGCGGGTGGGTGAGCTTGGGAAGCCTTCAGAGCCGGATTCGAAGTGGCTAGGGTGGGGAAGACCACATTGCGGGCTTGGATTGCTCTCGACCAGCGCATGTCGTTAGCGAAGTCTTCGGGGCTGATTTCGTCGCCTTCTACGCTGTAAACCATCGTTGCCGAGGCCAATACGCAGGCGATACGAGTCTAGACGCACCGGTGGCCGTAGGCCTAACCGGCAGCCGCGGGGGCCCTTGTTGTACGAGGTAACGCGAGGCCTAGCGTTCCGCGCCTGGCTCGGAGCGGTAGACTCCTTTTTGGGCAAAAATGATCAGAATTGCACATAAAATGGTGAGAACGGGTGCCGAACACGTTCACTGACCGATTGTGGGTGGTATCAGTCCATTTCATGACGAAAATCCGCCGTCCCGAGTGAAAATCCACGGAGCCGAGGTGAGGTGTGTCCGCTCTCTCCACCGGCCACCTGGCGGTCTCCGCAACAGCAGCAGCCGCCGCTTGATGAAACAGTCGCCTCGCCAGGGAAGATTGCAAGGCAGCTGCAAAGATAGCTGGTGCAGTGATTACGTTGATTGTCCGTGCTGCCTCCGCTGTACCAAGTGAACGTAGTCATCGAGCACCGCCAGCTTTAAGCTTGTTTCCCCTGGCGGATGTGATGCCGATAACTTGCTTGCGCTGTAGCCGAATTTCTTTTCCTGCAGCAACAGCAGCAGCCGCCGCTTGACGAAACAGTCGCCTCGCCAGGAAAGATTGAAAGGCAGCCGCAAAGATAGCAAGTGCAGCCATTACGTTGATTATCCGTGCTGCCTCCACTGTACCAAGAGACCGTAGTCTTGGAACATCTCCGGCTTTAAGCTTGCTTCCCCTGGCATATGTGTAATGCTGGTAGATTGCGTGCGTTGTCGCCGACGTTCCTTTCCTGCAGCAACAGCAACAGCCGCTGCTTCAAGAAACAGTCGCCTCACCAGGGAAGATTCCAACGTAGCTGCAAAGATAGCAAGTGCAGCGATTACTTTGATTGTCTGTGGTGCCTTCGTTGTGCCAAGTGGCCGTAGTCATGGAGCAACGCCGGCTTTAAGCTTGCTTCACCTGGCGGATGTGATTCCGATAACTTGCTTGCGCTGTCGCCGACGTTCCCTTCGTGCCGCGACTGCAGCAGCTGCCACTTGAAGAAGCAGTCGCCTCGCCAGGGAATATTCCAAGCAACTGCAAAGATTGCAGGTGCAGCGATTACGTTGATTGTCCGTGCTGTTTTCACTGCGCCAAGTCCGTCGATGACGGCCGTCCTGCTCGCTCACCGTCACTTCAGCGCCGTCAGTCCCCGTCGCCCCAGCCACGCCGCTATTCGTCGCGGATCAATAATGGACCCTCCCGCACTAAAAACTAGACCATGCACCTCCTGGGGTAGAGATGCTTTATCTTCGTCCTGCCGAAATCCTTCATTGATGCTCCCAACCAAGAAGAGCTTACTTGATGTTTACGTCGACGGGTATCGCTTTGACGGCGTTAATAGATGGATACTGGAGCCCAGGTATCCAAATGAGTTGTAACCTTTGTCGTCGACTGAATCTTCTCACGCGTTCTCCTACTCGAGCCTTACGCGTGGCCGATGGTAGCACTTTTGACGTCAATGGAATTTGTACTTCCCGTATCAGTATCACCGACCGGCCCGTTCCCGTTCTTTTAAGAGTGCTGACCAGTTGTCCCCATGACCTAATGCTCGGACTCGTCTTTCTTACGGCACACTCAGCTTTGATCGACTGTTCTGTCGGTACCCTTTGCCTCGAAATTCCTCTACTCGCGCATATTCGTGCCCAGCTGCCGAACAAATATTGTACGACCGCCTGCCTCCTAAAGCCTTGACGTTCGTCGATTTGCTATCATCTTTTGCTTTACCCGATGATGATCACGTAGTCACACCTGTTCTTGACGTCCTTTTGATGAGAAATATTACTGTGCCCCACACGGTCGTCACCGTCGCCGATAACCGGACAAGGCTCCCCGTCCTCAATTTTGTACTGTTCTACCCCAAGGCATATCGGTTGCAAGGCTGCGTGCTAAAGGATATGGCCACGGCACGACGTTTTCAGTAGACGTCGGCTCTGATTCTTCACCATGTCCACAGCATGCTATCTGCCCTGACCGAACCCTTCCCCCCATGATTGCTGCGGGCCTACAGCTTAAACGAGCAGCATCTCTGTGTCGTCTTTTGGTATCCTACCACGGTATCTTCGACCTCAACCATCGTCAATTGGGCCAGACTTCAATTAGGAAGCATCAGATAAATACTGGTGATACCAGTCCCATTCATCGCCGGCCATATTGAGTTTTTGCTTCAGAGTGTAAGGTTATTCAAAATGAAGTGAACAAGATACTTGCCAAAGGTATTGTTGAAACCTTCGTCGAGCCCTTGGGCGTCGCCGTTGTATTTGTTATAAAAAAGATGGCACATGGCGTTTCTGCATAGATTATTGCCATCTAAACCGCATTACCAAGAAAGACGTCTACCCCTTGTCACGCAGTCACGACGCCTTCGATTGTTTCCACGGTGCCAAATAGTTTTATACAATAGTCCTTCTGTCTGGCTATTGGCACATTGCTGTGGATGAAAATGACCAAGACAATACCGCGTTCGTCGCCCTTGATGGTCTACATCAATTCAAAGTTATGGCATTCGGTCTATTCAATGCCTCAGCAACGTTCGAACGTATGATGGACTCTTTGCTTCAAGGGTTCAAATGGTCAACATGCCTCTGCTTCCTAGACGACGTTCTCATATTTTCACTTGCATTTGAGACACATCTTGAGCGCTTATCAGTTGTTCTTCAAGTCTTCTGCGAGGCTGGGCTGCAACTAGTCCTGGGCCACCTTCTCGATGCTTCCTGTATTCAACCATACCCGGAGAAAATTCGTGGTGTCACGCCTTTTCCTGTACCTCTGTCTGTCAAAGACCTCCGCAGTTTTGTAGGTCTCTGCTTCTACGTCAGACGCTTCGTTGAAGACTTCGCAGCGATTTCCCGACCGCTTACTGATCTTCTGAAGATGGACGTGCTGTTTACGTGAGGCCTCGCTCAAACTGCCGCGTTCGCCCAGCCCACAACATTCTCACCCCGCCAGCTATACTGGCCCCAATTAGACCCGTCCTCTCCTGCAGAAGTGCGTGCCGATGCCAGTGGTCCCGGTATCGGAGGTGTCTTAGCCCAGCGCCAAAAGGGTCAAGATCGTGTTATCACCTACGCTAGCCGCTTCCTTACAGCAACGGAGCGCGACTATTTGATTACATATCGGGAATGCCTGGCTTTCGTCTGGGTGGTTTCCAAATTCTGCCCTTACTTGTATGGAGCGCACTTCTCTGTAATCACGGACGACCATGCGCTCTGCTGGCTTTCCTCAATCAAGGATCCTACCGGCCCGGCTTGGTCGCTGGGCTCTGCGGCTGCAAGAATATTCCTGTGCCGTAGTGTACAAGTGGGGCCGATTACATCAACACGCAGGCTGTTTATCACGCTATCCAGTGGATGAACCACCCGCCAACCCCGACCCCGAAATTCACGCTTACGTTTTCTCCGTTTCCCAGCTGCTACACGTTGCCCACGAGCAACGCCGTGATGCCACTTTGCGCGCCATCATGGTGATGGCTTGGAATCTTCGTCTTCGGATTCTTTCTTTCACGTGTTTGATCTCCGGGATGGTGTATTATACTACCACAATGTACGCCCCGACCGGTCCTGCCCTTCTCCTCGTTATTCCTAAGCACCTCCGGTTAGCTGTTCTGGAAGAACTTCACGATTTACCAAAGGCAGGTCACCTTGGAATCTCCCGCACCTACGACCGGATTCCTCGACGCTTCTTTTAGCTAGAGCTTGCCCGCCCCGTCTGGAAATACGTTGCGGCGTGTGAGAAATGCCATCGACCGAAAACACCATCGACGTTCCCTGCTGGGTGCCTTCAACTGATTGGCATTCCTTCGGGGTCGTTCTTTCGCGTTGGCTTGGACTTACTTGGCCCTTTCCCTCTATCCACGTCTGGCAACAAGTGGGTCACTGTGGTGACAGATTACACCACGCGCTACGCCATCACCAGAGCTCATCTAACGAGCCACGCTACCGATGGCGCCGATTTTCTTTTAAGCGGCGTGATTCTGCAGCATGGCGCTCCACACCAACTGCTCATTGACCGTGGTCGGGCATTTATTATTATTATTATTATTATCATACCCTCAGGGCCCAATGGGCATTACAGAGGGGGTGGGTACATGGTTTACAAACAAAAAGCATTCAAGCATATAACACAAGGACAAGATAAACAGACAGTAAGAGCAGCAAAATGAAACAAAAAAAACAGCAAAATTTCAGTCATTTTAAAAGATGATCTGTCACAGCGGTCTTGAATGATGACGCATCGGCTAAGGTGGCGATAGAAGAGGGAAGGCGGTTCCATTCAGAACAGGTTTTCGGCATAAAAGAATGCAGGAACATGTCAGTGCGACAAAGAGGAACAGCTACCTTATTGCTATGATCGATACGGGATGATAAGTACACTGGCTGCGAAATGAGTTGCTGATTCAATGAATGGTGATGGAACACTTTGTGGAATAAACAAAGGCGCGATATGTCGCCAACACCCTGCAGTGCTGCTCAACCAAGCACAACCTGACTATGTCTTACCATCCACAGACTAATGTTCTCACGGAGCGCCTGAATCGTACTCTAACAGGCAGGCTTGCAAAGTATGTCTCGTCCGACCATACTGATTGGGACCTCGCCCTACCCTATGTCACGTTTGGGTATAATTCTTCGCTTCACGACACTGCCGGTTACCCCCCGTTCTTTCTGTTGTTCGGCTGAGAACCCGCATTGCCACTGGACGCACCCCTTGCGAAAAGGGACGCACCCCTTGCCACTGGATGCACCCCTTGCGTTCTACTTAAGTGGAGGACGACGCAACGAGCTATGGAAAGAAGAATGATGTGTGTAGCGTTAAGCGATAAGAAAAGAGCAAATTGGGTGAGGGAACAAACGCGAGTTAATGACATCTTAGTTGAAATCAAGAAAAAGAAATGAGGGGGGGGCATGGGCAGGACATGTAATGAGGAGGCAAGGTAACCGGTGGTCATTAAGGGTTACCGACTGGATTCCAAGGGAAGGGAAGCGTAGCCGGGGGCGGCAGAAATTTAGGTGAGCGGTTGAGATTAAGAAGATTGCAGAGACGACATGGCCACAATTAGTACATGACCGGGGTTGATGGAGAAGTATGGGAGAGGTCCTTGCACTGCAGTGGGCGTAACCAGGCTGATGATGATGCACCCCTTGCATCCGCCACAGGAGAGACCAGCGAGTATGCACTTGACGCTATCACCAGGGCGGCCCAAGCACGCGAAATTGCGCGCGCTCGCCTCCTGACCTCGAAAGAGAAGCAACGGCGTTTGTACGATCGCCAACACAGATATGTCCACTTTTCACCTGGTACTCCTGTGGTCCCGAAGTCGTCACGTTGGCTTGTCAGAAAAACTCCTGTCACGTGTCCATATCGAGTGCGGCGTGCCGTGGCCCCAGTTACGTACGGAATCGCCCCAATCAGTACCGGTGCCTCACCTGCCCCGAATTCCACTGATGTTGTACATGGCGCACGCCTCAAACCATATTACTCTCCTGTTATCACCGATATTTAGACGCACCGGGACGGTGCTTGCGCCGCGGGGATAATGATACATGCATATTGCGTGTTTCTTGTGGCTGATGCACGCGGGCACCCGACGAAGACGACGGACTCTCTCTGGCTCTCGAGCGATCTTTTTAGCCGTATTCATGGCCGTGGTGCTGGCATTACGCAAATTAGGACCATCAATTACGTCAGCCGTGATAGTCACTGATTCGTTATCATTGTGCTCATCCCTTACTGCTTCTAGTGATTCTCGCGTGATGAGGACATTTCAATCATTGGTATCTGGTTACTTGAGAAGCGTGCGTTTGATTTGGGTGCCTGGCCATAAAGGACTAATCATTAATGAAATTGCAGACTCTCCAGCCAAGGCATCGATAAGTGGCCCGATTCTCCCTTGCTGCCCTTTGACTGCTTATGTTACTGCTGCTATATTTCGCAGGAGTATCATTATACAGTCAGTATCAGGCTCAGCAATTACTAACTCTGTGGATTACTGACATCTCCTACACACTGAAAATTGAAGTGTCCATCACGAAGCTGCGCTGCCGTATACCTGCATTGAACTTCTACCTCCACGGGTCTCGTCTGGTCCCCTCACCATTATGCTCATTCTGTGGCGAAGCGGAGACAATCGACCATTTCTTGTTGTCTTGCAGACGTTTTTCTATTATAAGAAAACGACTACTCGAAATCCCGCTTCGCTCTATTGGTCTAACTTTATCAGTGCCTGTGATCCTATCTTTTGGAGCCTCCATTGTTGGGTTCAGCCACAGAAATGTTTGCTTGACGATCCAAAATTACCTCATTGAAACCAATCGATTTCCATGTTAGATTGATCATTATCCGTCCCAACCATAGCTTTCCTTTATTTCTTATCAATTATTATTATTATTATTATTATTATTATTATTTTATACCCAGTCTTCATCTGTATATTTCCTTTTTTTCTCCAAACACAAAACGTTTACTTTTAAACTCACACGCTCAAATTGTTAACTCCCTTGTTATTATTATTATTTTTATGCACCTAATTAAACCACCCGATTCTTGGCCAATCCCCCACTGTGGGTATGTGCCACGGCCACTCAGGACAACAACAACAACAACTGTCGTCTGAACTGGCCAGCGCTGCATTATCCTTTGTAAGTATACTTTGTAAATAGTCTCCAGTCCTTAATCCTTCGTTCGCGTAACAATACCTTCATTAAAAAGCTTTCCAAGCTACCAATATTGCTGCCTGTGTCCTCTCAGAGCTTGTATCACGAAGAGTCAAGAAAAAATGTATTGCCCTTCCACACTGTGATGAAGGATAACCTGCGAAGCTTTATTGGGATGGCTATATTGACAACTATATTGATTGATATTGATTGCTATAGGATTGCTATATTAATTGAATAACGCCACATACACGTACCTTCGTTGTTTCTATCGTCTTTAGTTTTGCTCATTCCATACCACAGTGACCACAAAGCTATGGTCACTGTGGTACACCGCGATCGGTTGTATTGCAATACTAGACAAGTTCTTCTTCATCATCATCAGACGCAGCCTATTTTATGTCCGCTGCAGGACGACGGCCTCTCCCAGCGATCTCCAATTGCCCCTGTCCGGCGCCAGCCAATTCCAACTAGCACCCGCAAATTTCCTGATTTCGTCGCACCACCTAGTCTTTTGTCGTCCTCTAGTGCGCTTCCCGTCTCTGGGTACCCATTTTGTCACCCTAAAGTCCAACGGTTATGTAATCTGCGCATTACATGACCTGCCCAGCGCCATTTTTTTCTTTTAATAATGACACGTTTTTTCAATGAGTAAAAACACGATTGAATGTATATATTTATGTCCAGCCACCAACATGCGACGCTAAACCCCGCCCGGCGAATTCTGCCGGTACACCTAGGGACAAACGCATAGAACACGCGCTAAGAAACTCCTCCGTAGTGCCTAGACAGCGTCGTATATTCTATAAGCAAAACTCCCCACATTTTTTCTCTCGCACCCTCTTACTCGCGCATGCGCGCAAACGTCCATCGCCTCCGCAAGTACCACGCCTAGCTGTACCCACTAGCAATTGTATATACGCCTCCGGGCACTCCGAACGGCGGCGACTTTACAGTTGCTAGTAAGTAGAGTGGGGCGTGGAATTTGCGGAGGTGTTGGGTGTTTGCGCGCATTCTCCAGTAAGAGCTAGTGCGAGAGATAAAATGTGGGGGCTTAATTTTGCTCCTTCAATATATGACTCTGCCTAGGCACTATGGAGCAGTTTCTTAACGCGTGTTCTATGCGTTTGTCTCTAGGCGTGCCGGCATTGCGGAGTGGGGTCGTGTTTACCCTCCAACGCTGGCTGCCGGCGCAGGGAAACGGGTGATAGCACATCAGATGTTTCAGTGGGAGTAGTAGGGACCGTGAAAGGGGCCGGTCCGCATACACTGAAAATGTAGAAGTCAGAGTGCCTTAGCAACCGCGGTTCAACGCGAGTGGCTGAAAGGGCGCCGATCATGCTCGACACTCCTGCAACCGCTATGAGAATACGCCGCGACCCCTAACGCCTTTCACGCTAACCTAAGCTAACGCTAACCTTGCCTAATGAGGCCAGAACAAACAGTTAAAATAATGCTCAAGACGTAACTGTTGTGAAACTACGCCGCGCCACCCTGACGGCTTTTACGATAACCTAGCCTAACATAACGTTAACCTAACTTAACAGAACATAATGGGGCCTAGACGCAAAGACTATCTTTCCACACGGTGTTACCGCTGTGAGTATACGCCACGCCATCCTAACGCCTTTTACGCAAGTGTAACGTAACCTAAGCTAACGTAAACCTAACGTAAACTTATGCTAACCTAATCAAACGTACACGAGACGCAATGCCAATAATTCTCACGGCGTGACCTTAGGCAATTGCTTTCAACCGTGGTTGCGAAGGCGCTGGGAGTTTATTGTACTCAAAAGGCGCCATTCAGAAATGCTCCTGAAAGGACCAGGAGAGCAGGCCCGACCTCTACTACGGCCCCTTTTGCTCTCCCGGGAAAATCGGTGATGCCTTTATTTTCCTTTTTTTTTTTGGTAGAGCGCCGTATAGCGCGACAAAGTTATAATCCGGCATGACTGACTCAGCACCAGCGCCACACGCGCGAGAAAGTCTGTCCGACGTACTCTGAGGCACAGCGGTCACCAAATGGGGTGTCACACCGCGCTGGTTAACCTGTTTCACTGCGCCGGTAGCCGGCGTCCGAGCGTTAACAGTCCGCAATGCCAGCACGCCTAAGCGAAACGCATACAACACGCGCAAAAAAACTTCTCCACCGTATTGCGACACCATGCTTGTTAATTGAGTTAGTATGCCTATCTTTCGAAGTTGATAGGGCCGATAACACTACTATCCTTACATCATATAGCTGTCCACTAATTCACTATCGCAATTGATGCTTCGCCTTTCGGGCAACACTAAGACTATATTTTGACACGCTTTCACGTCCAAATTTTGAGACGTATATATATGTATATAGACATTGGCGGATTTGGGCCTCGCGTTTACGCATTCACGCTACGCTGGAGTACAACATGTCCTGCACACACTCTGAGATACAGCGCCGCGCTGGCGCTTTGTCAAGGCCGGCCTCTAAGTAGAGATAAATGCCACGGCGCCGCTTTCGCCTCCGCACGTGCTCTATGCCTAAGGCGCTGATGCGCACTCATTCTCCCCTCCTGACGTCCGACCTTAAAGGGACACTAAAGTTGATTATGAAGTCAACGTGGACTTTTGAAATACCATCCCAGAAACCTCTAAACGCTTGTTTCATGCGAAGAAGAGACTTACTTTAGGAGAAAATGCGTTCTGAAGCGTCCGCGTGCCTCTAGCGCAGTTCAAATCGTCCGCCCTCCGATCGAGGAGTGATCACGTGATGGTCTCGTAGTGACGTGACGCCGTCGGTGAGTGAAACGGCGCCCGCAGACGGCACTACGGCTTTTCTGCGCAACACGCAAAAGCGCGCCCAGAAATAGTCAAGACAGAGCCGACAGTAGCGCAAAAGCGGAACTATTCTGGCTAGCGGAAGGGAAAGGGCGCGACGATAAGCCAGTGGGGTTAAACTCCCCGGTTTAGGTGGCAGAGGTAATTGGCGCCATCTCTGTATTGGGCGAACCCGAAAATCCGTTTCCCTTGGATGGCCTCGTAGATCGTCGCGCGCACGCGCGCCGATCCAGGTGGCCGAGCCCTTCCCCACCAACTCCTCTCCAATCACCTTCCCTCGTTACTCCCTCTCAACTCCCTCACCTTCGACTGTCTCCGCGCCCACGCCGTGCGGCCCCGCCGGCCCGGCGCCAGCTCAGCCCGCTGCATGTTTCGTTATCTGCTGTTATCGGGAAGCCTGCGCTGCTGTGCGTTCACCGGCGTGGATTGTTTCGTCAGTTTCGTGGTACTCGGTAGCTGTGTGCTTGTGCTTCGCGATGTTCCGCCCGTTTCACGACTCGTACCGGTCGTGCATCGTGCAGTGGTGCACAAATACCTCAAAAACAAGCCCTGCAGGGCTGTTCCGGGTGCCTAAAGACAACAGGTGAGCGCTCAGACCCAAGTACATCACAAGGCGCATGTACACGAACACAGCCCTGTCCATGTGCGTGCTCTATGAGGCTCCGGACGTCGTTGCGCATTGATTATGAGACACTTGCCTCTTCCCGGTAAAGAAAGCTGACAAATAATGTTCCTCCTCATTGTCACCTGGTGTATGACTTGTGTTTTTCCATGCCAAGTCTCATTCTGCAACTTCAGTAACTTTTCCAGCTTTCCATACCACCCTCATTGCTTTTTCTGTGAGTCACGTTCCACAAACGTACTAACAGCTGAAAAATTTGTGTTTTTATACTATCCCAGTAACCGCCGATGGGAAAACCGCGCGAACAACCTTCATGTGTAGGCATGATACGCTTTTCTTCTTCTGGAAAGCATGAGCATTGCAAGTGTCCTACATGGAGATTTTTGCAGTTCGTGCTTATTATACAAACAGGTACCAAGTAGGTACGAATTAGTGCCTTAAGTGACGTAATTTTATTGCTAAGCATTGCATTCGGGTCGAAAGAAAAGTCGTGTTGTTGGTTTATTTTACCTGGTCTTTCACTGAGTAGGGCTCTTCAGACACTGAGTATTGCAGTAGGGTACACTGGCTTTTTGTTGTGTCCTCAGTTGCAGACTATTGCGAAGTAAGATCAATATGACGAGGTATCATTAAGTTCCCTTCTAATACGTCATCTACACGTCACTTAACCACGCGTTTTTTGATGGAAGTGGTTACAGGGTACCCAGATTCCGGATACGCCAAGTCCGTCTAATGTCACCTAAGAGCTTGTCTTCAATACAATAGCACACACCCTGCGAACAATGGGAATCAAGATTATGCGAAGCATTTTGCAGGTAGCTGGCCGCCTAGCATTGTTTAGGGTTTCACAAAGTACTTCAAGGCCGACCAACGAGTTTGAGTAAATCTGGTAGTCGTGTTTTCGACGTGAGGACAGGAGCAAGACAATAACAACGTTGTGGACGATTCCATGACGGCAACGGTATGGTTCCTACTTGTGCCGTTTAGAGGCAGTTCGCACGTCATGCCACTCGACGGCTTCTGCACAGGTATTTAACAGGTGCAAGAGATACGCGGACTGTGACGCAACTTTTTCCAGTCGTACGTATGTATGTGCCTGGTGCTCTGCTAAAATGACAATGGCATTTGTGTTCCGGCGAACAAATGTTCGGACGTGAACCGTCTGGGCCCATCATGAATGCAGCTCAATGTCACGTAGTTTCTACGTAGCAGCAACGAGCAAAGCAGTAGGAAATGCTGGTCGATCCCGAAGTCTGCAGTTTAACACAGCATGAAAAAACGTGATCTGTCTCGAGCGATTAACACGGGAAACTGACCTGAGACACACGCGCCAAACTTCTCAAGGAGTCGGTTTTTGCACGAGACGAGTGTGCGTGTAATCGTGGCCTAATGTTTAGAATGCTGGGCTGCTGGGCTCGAAGGCAGAGGTTTGATTTTCCTGTCGTTCGAGCATTTATTTTAATGCAAAGCACCGTTGACAGTTTCGCCCGACCTGACGTTGCCGCGCTGGCACCGTAAGCATGCCCGAGCCCAGCAACGGACGTCAGCGTTCATACGCGGTCACCGATAGCGGCAAGAGACCCGACATTGTGTGACACTTACTCCCGGGTGCAATAAAGATTGTCGTGCGTCAAAAACTTCCTGCTGAAATTGCTGTGGAACGTACGGTCGAAGATCAGCCGTAGACATGTCGCATATAACTGTGGCATTGCAGCCAAGCACTAAGATATATTTGATAGGCACAGAATCGTTGGCAATCCGGAGTGTTTGATGTTCACAATCTGTGCGTTGAGTGGTAGCGAGGCGGACGAAGTGAATGCCGGAACGATTTACTTGGCTTGCATTTATATTAATTCGTGACAGAGCGTCAGCGATGGACTTATCAGCACCACTGATATACGGGATATCAGTAGAGAGTGCGGAGGTATATGCAACATGTCTAATTTCGCGGGGAGTGTGCGAGGAACTCTTGGAGGTAATAACATAAATAAGTGGTTTGTGGTCGGTGAGAATAAATAACTGACGCCCTTCGAGCTTGTGGCGGACTGCGAGGTAGAGTCCTAGCGATTCGCGACCGATATTGCTGTAACGCTTTCTTGCGGTGTCAGTTTCCTTGCAAAGAAAGCTATAGGCTGTCATGTCTTGCCAACCAGCTCTTGAAACACGACGCCAACAGCTATGTCAGAGGCGTCTACCATCATAGACATTACCATAACCACTTAAATGTTTCAGCGGCATTAAGAAGGCCGACGGCATTCCCATGTATTCAAACATGCCAAAGGGGTAGTGATTGCGGTTTTAGGAATGTCTGAAGGCTCCGCAGAAATCTGATGGTAGGCTTTTACTAGTTCCACCTTACTAAATATACAGCAACCATGAAGCGATGCGGTCAAATCGTAGATATGAGGTAGAGGGAACCGCGACATTGTTTAAGGCGCGGTAATCGCCCCATGGTCGCCACTCACCCGTCTTCTTGGGCACCATGTTTCAAGCAAATGACCAAGGGCTAGCGGAAGGACGAACGAAGCCCAACTCGACAATGTTTTCGAATTCCTGCTTCGCAATTTTCAGACGGTCTGGTGCTAAGCGCCGAGGTCGGGCGTATATTTCTGCTCCTTCAGTCACAATGCGGTGCATGACGTTGTGTACTATTGGAATATCTGGCGAGGGTGGTTCGAACAGCTTTTGAAATTCCAGCAAGATGGCGGACCGCGGTATCGGTACCGGGGTGTGTGCTTGTACGAGACACAAACATGGTGCAGACGTGGTGATACCTTGTACGGACACGTTGTTGATGAGTCAATAAGGCGGCAGTTGCGAAGGTCGACGAGAACGTTAAACTTCCAGAGAAAATCAGCGTCGGCGATCGGCCCACGGACGTGAGCGACGGTGAACAGTCATCGAAAAAAAGGCGTCGCACACCAAGGTAAAAAGTTGCACTTTTCTGGCCGTGGGTTTTAATGTTGGAACCATTGACGGCAGTGAGAAAAGACGTGTCATGGCGATCTCTTCTGCGGTCTTCAGAAGCAGGGGGAATGACACAAATTTCCGCACCAGTGTCTACAATATAGCGATCTTTCCTGACACGGTCGGTGACAACCGTTTGATGTAGAGCCAGTAGCACTAGCCGTCATCAGTGACTGGGCCGACCGTTTTCCGGAAAGTTGCAAGGCGGACGGCACTGCCGCGCGCGAGTGTGATATCTGGCGTGATACCTACAAATAAAGGGGGACGGAGAGCGTGACATGTTTTGGTCATGCGAGTAATGCGGCTGCTGATGGTTATTTGCCCGAAAGCCTAATGCAACCAACTTGTTAGTTAGCTGCTCTGCTTGCGCAGCAAGGTCCCTGCTTGAACTGTCGGGTTCGTCTAAGTGCTTCTGTAACTCGCGTTATGTGGCTGTAACTCGCGTTATGTCACAACGGGTGCATTACAACGGTCAACAGTGGATATCACAGGATGGAAAGAATTCGTAATCGGGTCAGCCATAATCGCTTAGGCGTCGACAGACGTCGCTGTATGTGAGGTACATAAAGTCATGCGTATGTGATTCGGTGGACGGTGGAAGAGCTCCCGAAGGATTTTCGAGCCTGCTCATGATGGACTGGTTCCCAGGAGTTGTCATGCGGCGAAGCAGTTCAGTTGGTTTTCTGTCACTAAGTTCCTCCTATGGGAGGAGCTGTTGAATCCATCGCGACTCAGAGTCGGTGGTGCGCCGTAGTCACTCCCGCTTAAGTGTGTCATACTGATCATCGCGCGGAGCATCTCGCAAAATGTCGTGGACCAAAGCTGCAGTGGTCGGGTTAAGCGCACTCACGACGTTCTCGTACTTGGCCGCCTCAGATGTGACTCAGTGACGGCGAAACTGCGCCTGAATGTGCACGAACCAAAGTTCACAGTCCGAGGACCAGAAATCGGGAAGTTTCAGTTCGGCGATGGAAGACGTTCCGTTTTCTTCGAGACGTTGTTGTTCGGCGCCTTGTTCCATGGCGTTGAGAAGAGACTTGGTAGACATATGGAGTTGTGATGGGGTATCACGTCCGGGTCAGCAACAAAGGCCTACAAAAATTGTCATTTATTAAACAGATGACTGCGTTCATGTCGCGGCTACCATCGTCGAGCCTTGTCGTGTCTTGTTTCCTCAACAGTGGCGCGTACCCACTGTGGGGGATTGGCCAAGAAGCAGGTGGTTTTCCGTATGCTTAGAAGTAAAGCGAAACTATATTGGAATAGTGGAGCGTGGGACGATAGAACAGAAATTTAGAAGCGTAATGAAAATTTTTTTAAGAATGTTGATAAAATAAGTTAACGTAAAGAAATGACATAATAGAAATTATTGATATTTTTCAGAAATTCAGCAAGGTACTCTTTTTGTCTCTCTAATAAAATTGTAAACTGCAAGAAAAGTATCCCTGTGGCTGGATCTTCTTTGTCTTAGAAAGCCGCGGCACGAGAGAAAATAATGTTCGATAGTTTCAGGTGCACTGCGAAAATAACATAGAGGGGTCATTGCGAGACCAGACCTGTGTAAGAAAAATTTAGAGAAGGTATACGACATCTCAATTTTGTAAAGGAAACGTCCAATTGCCTTGAAGGACACTAATTATTATTCCATGGGAAGCCAAGATGGTGGAATTCAGAAGACGGTGTTAACATGAATATTGCAGAGTTTTGAGATATAACGAAATTTCTGTACCTAGCCGCGGTAACATAAGCTGATGTCGGCAAAACAGAAAGGATGTGGCCGTTGAGGGATTAGAAAAATTAAATTATAGTTTTACGTGCCAAAACCACTTTCTGATTATGAGGCACGCCGTAGTGGGGGACTCCGGAAATTATGACCACCTGGAGTTCTTTAACGTGCACCTAAGTCTAAGTACACGGGTGTTTTCGCATTTTGCCCCCATCGAAATGCGGCCGCCGTGGACGGCATTCGATCCCGCCACCTCGTTCTCAACAGCCCAACACCATAGCCACTGAGCAACAACGGCGGGTGCCGCTGAGGGATGCTCCTGCGACTGAGTCAGTCATTTCATTTAAGTGCAACCCATGATGTCCCGGTACCCAAAGAAAACATACTTTCCATAAGTGCGAAGGTACCATCGACCGAAATGTTCTTTGAATTCTTGAATTTAAAGATGCAGTTAGTGCTGTACATACAGATAGCGCTAGTCCAGACTCTTCTTCCACCGCGGGGCTCTATCAGTACTGTCCTCTACAGGCTAAA
This sequence comes from Dermacentor variabilis, assembly GCF_050947875.1. Lineage (NCBI taxonomy): Eukaryota > Metazoa > Arthropoda > Arachnida > Ixodida > Ixodidae > Dermacentor > Dermacentor variabilis. The sequence continues at coordinate 5,384,504 of NW_027460280.1, forward strand.
TCGTGATTGACCGCCATTGGTTGCAATGTTTGTCGGGCTGTGTTCTAACTCGGAGGTTGAATCAAAATATTTCCCCCTATTTTTCTAATTCTAACTGCGGCTGTAAATGTTAAGTCAACATATTTATTCCTAGCGGTTGACCATTCTTGGACCGCCTTATCTGCCGGTAGCTCTGCGGCACGTCGCTGCTGTCAGTTCTCAAACATAGCGGCTACGCTTCACACGTCCACGGCGTACGAGCAACGAAGTGTGATTCGTTTTCTGTGGGGCAAGGGATGAATGCCAATAGAAACCCACAGGGAAATGCAGCCCATGCGTGGCGAAAGGTGCCTCGTTTTGAAAGTATGAGAATGAGTTACTTTCAATGAATACTTTCAGTGACTATTTCACCTCATTGGTTGACCGTACTCATAATTGCAATTCATTAGCTTATTGCCTACCGCTCCGACTGATTCTTTGTTTGATAATCCCACACACGCGCAAGAAGTCCCCAGTGTATTTAAAAATGTCAAAATCAGCAAAAACGAGGGCATAAATCACTTAAAATTACAACTTCTAATGTTTATGTTACATCTCATATGCGCCTGCTTAGTGTACACATACAATCTCGCGTTTACCATCGGAGTGTTTCCCCAGGGAATGAAAACAGCTAATGTGACGGTTATATATAAGGGCGCTTATAAGGGCGATTTGGGTAACAATAGGTCAATTTCAATTTTGCCGGTTTTATCTAGGTTGTGGGAAAAACTCCTATTGATTCGATTGCCTAAGTCCTTAATAGGCATAATGTTATTACGTCGTCATAGTTCGGTTTTCAATCAGGCCTGTTAACCAAGAGTGTCTTACCTTAACAAAAGGAATTGATTCTCAGGAATAACGAAGCACAAAAAATTACCCTGGGAATCAAAATCAAAAATCAAAATCAAAATCATGTTTATTTTTCCAAAGAACTTTGGAAGGAGGCCCGAACAAAAAGTGGAAGCTAGTCCACTTGACGGGGTTTCGGGCCCCCTTTTACAAGGCACAGCGAAGGTGACAAGCCGACAAATAAACAATAGAATCAGTTATACATAACAAAATAATTACTAGTTTACAATAGCACACGCGTACAAATGAGAAGAAAACAATCTTGACAACATATAGGTGAATTTTACATTTTCTTATAAAGTTGTTATTCGACATGTACAAAAAAGTTGCGGAGTCTTGTTCTATTACTATTTTTTATCGTTAATGTCTGTTTGTTTAGATAATTTATTAGCATAGGAAGAGAACAGCGAAGCATTTGCTTCCCGTAGGATGTTCTCGAAAATGGTATTTGCCATTTTTCCTAGATTTATTCCTAGATTTCTTCAAAGTATTCAAAAGGGTAAACCATGCTACAATGTTAGAAATACTTCATTGTGATCGCGTTGGTGGTGTCATTTTAACTCTAATAGAAAGCTGTTTTGCAAAACGCAGGAGTGTGTATCAATCAACCAAGAGCTGTCATCATCCATGAAACTTAGGAATGGGGTACCCCAAGGCAACATATTGGGACCCCTATTATTTAATATTTTTTATACTGACATGGCCCAAATGGACATTTCTGTAGATTATGCGATCTACGCTGATGATACCAGTCTTTTCTGATGAAATGGCTGATGAGCTCACGGGGTGTCTGCAAATTATCATCATAATCATATGTACTTCATTTCTCGTCCGAACGAGGGGAAAGTGCGACTAAAGGCACGAAGGCCTGACAGAGGTCACAGACCCCACAGCTACAACAGCGGTTATATTCAGTACAAAAAATACATATGTACGTCCATTTCGCACAGCAGAGCAGAATTTCAGTCACAAAAATTATTACAATATTTGTTGCTTGGAATGAGAAAGCCGCATAAAAAATAGCACAAATGCTACCTATATGCAATCTTTGTTAGGTCATACATACATACACACAGATGCAATAAAATGAAAATAACAATAATTAGGTAAAGCAAATGTGATCCTCGAGTAATAATGCACTAAGCTCTTTTTTGGAGGAGCTTTCTGAAGCGCTAGCATTTAACGTTTCTCCTACCTACAGAACACTAGGTAATTACGCCGGCTCAGTACGGTTTTAGGTCAGGGCTGTCGACAGAGGCAGTATTACTACGGCAAAAGGACATTATATTAGGCACAATAGAGGGCAGGAAACTTACACTAGGTGTATTTGTTGACTTCTCTAAAGCCCTTTGACCGGATAAATCACAATACCCTTTTACAAAAGTTACCCTATAACGGCCTTCGAGGCGCTGCACTGAATTTAATTACCAGTGATTTCAGCAATAGGCTACGCTGTGCAATCATAAACACAGAATAATCATCTTTCCAAAAAGGTACTCAAGGCGTACCTCAAGGTAGTATATTGAGGGCACCAATTTTTATTACTTATGTCAACGACATTATTAACGTAGACCAGACAATCCAATACGACACATATGCGGATGACACTTCTTTTGTTTTTCGCAGGTGTGGACGTAAATGACCTTATTTCAGCAGCAAACGTGAGACTAGCTGACATGTACGCATGATCGCCCGCAAACTTTCAACAAATCAACTGCTTAAAATCCAAAGCCGTTCTGTTTCGATCTAATGGAACAACGTCCACAGCTGCTTCAAAGCTATACCTGAACGATTCTGCGATTGATTTTTCTTCGACGGCTACAGCATTTGGAATAGTTATTCACGAGCATATGTTATGGGATTCCCATAGTGAAATGGTAAGAAAAAAGCTATGTAGGGTACTAGGCATGCTTAGGAGATGTCACTCATTTGTACCGACTACTCAAATCTTAATTATCTATACCACCATTTTTTTTGTTCAAAGCTACGCTATGGTCTTTTAGTGTAGGGCACTGGCACCATGCAATCTAAGCAAAAATTACTCGCGCTTCAAAAAAAATCCGAATATAATGCACCATGCCTCGTCTTTATTCAATAAATTCAAAGTGTTAAGATTTGACAACATGTATGAATATTGTTTATCAGTGGCCTTGAAAAGCGAATTTAACGAAGCGCGCAATAACCACACCTGCACATCGTGCTCAGAGCGCAGCTCCTCGTCTCGACCCACTAGACAGGCCGATTATTGGAAGGTCCCTCGATGCCGAACAAACTATGATCTCCAAATTCTGAAACATTCACTCCCACACATACTTAAAAATTCAATTGTTGATTAGAGCGATTGCGCCCTTTTTCGCGACAGGATATGTCTAATCTTTTCTTACTAACATGATGTTTTTCTTGTTGTATTTTCTTGTTGAAAAAAATGGGACATAAAAATGCAGAATTTTTTCAGTTTTTTTTAATTCTCGAAGAGTGCAAATCTTTCTGCATTTCTTTTGTATAATTATGTTCCTTACTGTGCTAATTTCACTATGTATTTATGTGCCTATTTACTTATTCGCATGAATTTACGAATGCTGTCACTTTTCTGCCTTGTATTGCTGGGAGGTGGGGCCAGTCAAGCTGCGTTTATATCGCACCTTTCTTTCCCGCATTCCACATCACACAATGAATATTTGCTTCATGTAATGTAAACATTGAAGCACTGTGGTGAAATAAACTGCAAACTCTTAACTCCAAACCTTGCTTAATATTTCTATCGACTGATATATGAATGTTTGTTTACCATAATTTGTTCTTGTTTTCGGAACGTGTCTGGTATTCTGGTGTAGTGCATAACGAGATATATCATTGTAGTCTATTTTGGTAAATGATCTTCCTTTATGTATTAAGATCAGAAGTGGCTTATAATATAGTCTCTGCTCGAAGAAGGGGGTAGTGTTGAAATAATGGAGCTGTTTCAAGGTCTACAAAACGGCCATGGCAATTACAGTATATACGAAGGATTCGTTTCTGTAAAAGAATTGAATCGTAGTTTGGTTTTTGAAGTTGTTCCACAAACCAGGACCCCGTAGAAAAGTTTAAGAGTAATGGAGAGCATTGTATAACTGTTTGAGCCAAAGCGGAATCAGCTGGGTTATCTTGTTAATGATACCGACAGATTTAGAAAGGTCATTGCATAGCATCCTTATATTCGAACTCCAAGATAAATGTTCATCAAACTATACGCCTAAGAATTTTTGTTCTTGGATATGGCTAATTGCCGTACCATTCCAATTAATGTGAACGTCATTGAGTATGTTCTTATTACGACCCCTGAATAAAATGTATGTTGTTTTTGCAGTATTTAATTCAAGACTATTTTCGCTCAACCAAATTGTTAAGTGATTTAGATACGCATTAACGCTGACAGAAAGTTCAGAAGTGTCACTGGATGTAAAAAGCACGTCGGTATTATAGGCACACATTGCCAAGTGAGGAGAGTCGGGTATTCGTACAATATCATATATATAAATAAGGAACAATAGTGGGCCCAGTTTTGAGCACTGCGGTACACCCTGTTCTATAGGCAAAATGTCAGACGTACTAGAATTTATCTGAACAAATTCGTTTCGATTCGTTAAATAACTTCTTATTAATTCATTGGTAATGCCACGTATTCCGTAGATCTCCAGTTTATGTAATAATATTTTATGATGGGTCGAGTCGAAAGCCTTCCGCAAACCTAAAAAAAAGGTCAAGTGTAACCTTCAGTTTTTCGATGTTCTCTTTATTTTATCCTTGATATCTAGAAGCCCTTGCTCTGCTGACCTATTCTTTTGGAAACCATATTGGTACTTTGAGATTACATTGTGTTTAGTCAAGAAAGACCACAGCCCGTCAACCACGACGCTTTCGAAAAGCTTTGAAAATATATTTAAGACCGATATGGCTCTGTAAGTTGAGACTTGATCTTTCGCACCATCTTTATGGAATGATGTTACGCGAGCGGTTTTTAGCGCATCTGAAAAAATTACTAACGATATTGACAAATTAAGGATATAAGCTAGAATGACACTTATTTCGCTTGAAACACATTTGATCGGCGCCGGTTTAAGTGAAGTACTAAATAAATTATATGCATAGACTATTGTAAATTCACTATATATTGATTGCTCTACAACAAAGACTGTACTGTTCCGTGCGAAAACAAACAATGCGAAACGCCTCTCAAGCTAATCCTTAATAATAACGAAATCTAATTTGCCTGAACTGTTAAAACTCCCAGTGTTCTCTTTCTTATTTTATTTTATTTATTTATTCATACTATCAGCCCATGACGGGCTATTACAGGAGTGGATGTAACATACATAAATAGAGAAGTGCATTAGTGCGATTGGACAATGCACTAAAAAGAAGAAAAAAGAAAATGAAGTAGCACTGCTGATATGAAACACATTAACATAATTACACAGCACATTCTGACTTATTATATCACAATACTAGTACAGAACATCAGTGTGCATCAGGCTACATAAGGCAGTGTATTGCTTCCAAGAATGCATTAACTGATTTTATTTGAACAATTGAGTCAGGCAAAGAGTTCCACTGCTGAATTGCCTCGGGAAAAAAACTATACCTGAAGCACACATTGGGCACTGTGGAAGGGGGTATATACATACTGTGTCTGTGCCCTGATGTTTCCTGTGTCTTGATCTGGAAGTACTTGTATCTTATTTTAACATGGTTATGAATTACTAAGAACAGGAATTTAAGCCTTTCATACTCCGTACGTTTTTGCAGAGGTGGAAGCTTTGCAAGTTTACATAATTCAGTCGGAGAGTGAAAGCGGCAGTATTTATGAAATGTAAACCTAGAAGTAAGGCGCTGGACCTTCTGTAGTTTTAGGCAGCTACTTTGGGTGTAGGGATCCCATACTATTTCTGCGTACTCAATTATCGGCCTTAGCTTGGTTTTGTAAGCTAAACTTTTAATTTCAGGGAAGGCACAGTGCAGGTTACGTCTCAGCCCCCCCAATACTTTGTTAGCTTTTGCACAAAGTTCATTTACATTAATATTCCGACACAAGTCGCGTGTAAATATAACTAACACCTATATATTTATGTTGTTTAACGCGGGCAAGCTCATGACCATTGATACTGTATGAGAAATTTAAAAATATTCTTTTTTCTAGAGATGGGCATAAAAACCGACTTAGTTGGGTTAAGCTGCATTTGCCACCGATCACACCAGTTCTTAATTTTCTGTAAGTTAAGATTAAGATCGGCCTGATCCCCTGGTCACTCTATTCTCTTGTACAATACGCAGTTGTCGGCAAACATTCTTATTTGGGTAGTGATGTCATTTTGCAGATAACTTATAAAAACTAGGAATAAAAGGGGCCCTACGGCCACAGATTCCACGGAAGATAAACTAGATTCCTGATGTCCCAACTGAACATATTGTTCTCTATGTTCAAGGTAGGAACTGAACCACCCATAAGGCAAGAATTTTTGAAAGTAACACTGATATTAAGTAAAAGCTTTTTGTTGGACACTTTGCCAAAGGCCTTTGCAAAGTCTCAGAATATTCTTACGTAAAAAGACGCATATGAAAAGCTATATACAAGTATGTTTATAACGTAATACGCCACACTTGGCCAAGAGGCAACAGCCCGCGCCAGCCTCCAATCGTCGTCGTCGTCTTCTTACTACTCGCCACTTCGTCATTGGAAATACGATTTCGTAGCACTACCCCCGACGGCAAAAGCGCCGTCCCGGAGTGACTAAAGGCCAGACTCGGAAGCAGTGCAGTAGGCCTTGAGCCTACTGACGTGCACGACATCACTAGATGCCAGAGTGGATGACGAGGTTGAGTGCAGAGTAGCAATTTCGTACGTTACAGGCGTCACCTGGCGCAGCACGCGGTAGGTCCCTGTGTATCGCGAAAGGAGCTTTTCTGAAAGTCCGACGTGACGTGAGGGCGACCACAGGAGCACGAGCGCATCAGCCGAAAACTGCACGTCACGGTGGCAGGCGTTGTACTGACGCTGTTTTGTGGTTTGTGAGACGGTCAGTCGAACACAGGCAAGCTGGCGTGCATGGTCGGCGAGGGCGATGGCGTCGCGCGCATACTCGCTTGTTGAGGTAGCAGCAGGAGGAAGTGCCATGTCAAGGGGCAAGGTCGGTTCGCGACCGTACAGTAGATAAAATGGAGAAAACCTAGCGGTGTCGTGGCGGGAAGAATTATAAGCAAATGTGACGTAAGGAAGCGCAATTCCCCAGTCGTGGTGGTCTTTGAAAACGTACTTGGACAGCATATCGGTAAGAGTACGGTTTAACCGCTCTAACAGGCCATTGGTTTGAGGAGGGTATGAGGTAGTCAGCTTGTGTTGAGTGGAGCAGGAACGCACACTGTCGGCGATAACATTCGAGAGGAAGTTACGACCACGGTCAGTAAGCACCTGTCGCGGGGCGCCAGGAAGTAAGATAATGGCACGCAAGAGAAAGTCCGCGACGTCAGTGGCGCAACTGGTAGGGAGAGCCCACGTGATAGCGTATCGGGTGGCGTAATCAGTTGCGACGGCTACCAATTTGTTCCCAGAGAGGGACGTGGGAAAGAGACCGAGGAGGTCTAATCCAACACGAAAGAATGATTCCACAAGGACGGTGATCGGCTGGAGATGACCGGCAGGTAGCACCTGAGGTGTTTTCCGACGCTGGCAGGGATCACAGGCAGCAACATAGCGCCGGACGGAGCGAGCGAGACCAGGCCAATAGAAGCGGCGGTGGGCGCCTCTATTGGCCGAGATGCCCAAGGACGGTAGTCTTGCGACGGCCGAATTGGCACTTCGATGCGTTCAGTTGCAGACCGGCTCGACGAAAAATGTCCAGGACTGCCGAGGGCGCTCGAGGTGCGTAGCGAACGTTGGGGAGAATAATATAACGTCGTCTAAGTAGCACAGGCACGTGGACCGTTTGAAACCGTGAAGAAGGGAGTCCATCATGCGTTCAAAAGTGGCAGGAGCGTTACATAGACCGAACGGCATCTCTTTTAATTGATAAAGACTGTCGGGTATTACAAAAGCAGTCTTGTCGCGGTCGAGATCGTCCACTGCAATCTGCCAGTAGCCGGAGCGACGGTCAATAGAAAAGTAGCGAGCACCGTTCAAGGGCGTCATCAATCCGAGGTAGGGGATACACGTCCTTGTTGGTAACCCTGTTGAGGTGCCGACAATCCACGCAAAAGCGCCATGAGCCATCCTTCTTTTTTACCAGTACAACAGGTGACGCCCATTGACTACATGACGGTTCTATATTTTTCTGGGCAAGCATTTTGCGAACTTCTGCGTCAATAACTTGACGCTCAGCCGGTGAAACTCGATACGGGCAGCGATGAATAGGCGGGGCATCGCCGGTATTGATGCGGTGTTCATCAGCTGTGGTTTGGGCCAAAGGACGATCGTTAAAATCAAAAATATCGTGGTAGGAAAACAGAACGCGGTAGAGCTCACGAGCGTGCTCGGACGGCATATCGGTCGCAATTATTTTCTGTAAGTCGGCGATGGTACAAGTTGCCGACTGCGATGGTAGAAGAGGATCGGCTGAATTGTCGTCGACTGCAATAGATGCTACTGAGTGATCCTCGAATGAGGAAAGCTGGGCCAGAGACATCCCGCGTGGCAGCACTTGTGTCGTCCAGCCAAAATTGACCACTGGCAGGCAGACGCAATTCGCCGTAATTGATAAAACGGTATGAGGCACTGTGATCCCGTGTGTAAGTAGGATGTCTTGCATAGGAGCCGCGGTGTAGTGACCGTCGGGCACTGGTGGGGATGACACTAAGTCAACGTAAGTGAGTGCCGAAAGTGTCAAGCGAACGGAGTAGACGGAACTGAGGCGACTGGGGTGTGGTTCAGCGGGATCCAGAACAGGCAGTTCAAGGCGGAGAGTACTGGCGGAACAATCGATGAGAGCAGAATGTGCGGACAGCAAGTCTAAGCCGATGATGATGTCGTGGGAACAGTGGGCGATGACTGTGAATAGCACGATTGTGGAGCGATCGGCGAAGAGAGACGGGCGGCACACATACCAATTACGGGGGCTGTTCCGCCATCGGCGACTCGGACAACAGGCGTCATGGCGGGCGTGATTAATTTCTTCAGGCGGTTACAAAGGTCCGCGCTCATTAACGACAAATCCGCCCCAGTGTCTATAAGAGCAGATACAGAAACACCGTGGACTTGCACGTCAAGAAGGTTCCGATGAGTGGACAACACCAGTAGAGGATTTGGCGGCGTAGGGAGCAATGCAGCGTCACCTCGAGGCGCTGCATCATCTAGTTTTCGGGCTGGTAGCGGCGTCCTAAGGGAGTCAGCGAAAAGGAGCGACGGGGCTGGGGAGAGCCAGATTGTCGTTGTTGGGGCGAAGGTGAACGATAATAGGGACGGTTCGGCGAGGAGAATCTATGGCGGCATTATCGGAGCGGGCAGCATAGGGACGAGAAGGGCCACATGGGGGGGGGGGCGAGAGTAGGCAGTATAAGTAGACCGGGTCGGGGAAGTCCAGCGACTGCGACAGGGCCGAGAAATGTGCCCGATTCGATGGCAGTGAAAACAAATAGGATTGTCATCAGCAGTGCGCCATTCAGATGGGTTGCGGAAACGAGGTGGAGTCGAAGAAGCCGGGTGGGTATCAGGGCGATGGGCCGAGCATATGGTGCGAAGACCCATGTTTTCGAACTCCTGGCGGACAACTGCCTGGATCAGGGAAACCGTGCCTGCAGGTGCGTTGGTGGGGCTGGAGTCTAAGGAAGCCGGATACGCGGCCTCCATCTCACGCCGGACGATCCTGGTAATATCGCCAGTGTTGTTGGGACGAGGAGCATCGGCACAGGAAGATGTCGCTGGGGTGTTGGTTAAACGGGCAAACTGCTGGTCGATACGTCGGCTTTTGGCGAGTTCCAGGCGGCGGCACTCTTTTATAACTGCATCCACCATCGCGACGTTGTGGAATACGAGCAAGTTGAAGGCGTCATCGGCAATGCCTTTGAGGATGTGGGATACGTTGTCGGACTCAGTCATGTGTGCGTCAATTTTGCGGCATAGAGCCAAGACTTCCTGAATGTACGTGACATAGGGCTCTGTTGACGTCTGCACACGGGCGGAAAGCGCCTTCTGTGCGGCAAGTTGGTGACCGTAGGGGTTGCCGAACAAGTGTCGGAAATTTTGCTTGAGCGAATCCCAACTGGTGAGCTCATCTTCCTCCGTCCGAAACCAAACTCGAGGTCTGCCACCGAGGTAAAAGACTACGTTGGCGAGCATGATAGTAGGGTCCCACCGGTTATTGCGGCTGACGTGTTCGTACAGGCTGATCCAGTCCTCGACGTCTTCCCCATCTTTGCCTGAGAATACACCAGGATCACGAGGAGCAGGGAGAGTGATGTAGTTTGTCGAAGTGGCAGCAGGTGTCGGAGGCGGCTGAGTCGAGTTGTCATTGTTGGTAGCCATGAAGGGAGGCTCGACGTACCGTCCCCTACGAAGCTCCGTGACGATGTACAGGGAACGTCCACCTCCACCAGATATGTTACGTAAGAAGACGCAGATGAAAAGCTATATACAAGTATATTTACAACGTAATACGCCGCACTTAGTCAAGAGGCAACAGCCCGCGCTAGCCTCCAATCGTCGTCGTCGTCTTCTTACTACTCGCCTCTTCGTCATTGGAAATACTATTCCGTAGCAATATGATATCAGTTTGGCCGCGGGCAGTAATTGTTCTAGAAAGGTCATGCACAAGTTCAATAAGCTGAGTGACGGTGGAAAAACCTTTGCGAATGCCATGTTGACCTGGAAAAATTAATTTATGTCCATGTAAATAGGTGAGCGGATGCTTTGACACAATGTGTTATAGGATTTTAGAACAGGTGCTCGTGAATGATATCGGTCGGTAGTTGCTAGTGCCAGAGTTTGGACCACCTTTATGTATGGGCACAATTTTTGCGCGCTTCCAGGCAGTGGGAAACGAGCCATTAGAAATGGATGATTGACAATTAGTGTTAAAACTTGGATGTCCATTCGGCATATCTATAAAGGAATTCATTGGAGATTTCGCCAGCACCGGGACTTTTTTGATATTACCGCGAAGTAACAGATTGAAAATGCCCTCTTCTGTAATCTTGATATTCTGAATAGGAAGTCTGTCCGTATAATCATTGATGGTAGGCAAAATACCGTCATCGATGGTAAAAACTGAGGAAAAGAAGGAGGTAAATGCCTCCGTTTGATCCTGGCTACTTTTGTCTGTGTACATGCTATACGAGTTAGCCGTTGGGTTCAAGTACCTTCAAAACTTATCTGGGGCTTCTTTTAGAAATCGTTTCAGTGTTGAGTTATAAAAGTTATCTTTAGACGTCTTCAGGTTATGCCGGAGCTTTTTACCTAAAAGGTGAATGTCATGTTTCTGTTCGATACTAGGAGGGAGGCTGCAAGCCTTTCGCATGCGTTTAAGCTTTCTTTTAGTGTGTATTATTTCCCGAGTTACCCAGGGGTTTCTTTTTCCCACACGTTTAGAAGGCTCTGGAATGAAATGTTGTATGCAAAACGTTGTCATATCATGGAAAAATTTCCATAGTTCTTCAGTAGTACCAGATGATGTGCACTACTCCAAAAAAGAATATTATCACTGCTCCAAATGTTCCAGTATTGCCTGGTCATTCGCGGCTTTAAAGTTTGGAATAAGAAGTTTCTCGTTCTCGCGCATGATATTGACACACACATCTAGTGACATCATAACCATTTTATGATCAGAGAGACATTCAACAATTTCACACATGCTAACAAATGGGAGCAACCAACCAGATAAGATTATTAAATTAAGGATTGAGGAAGTAGTTGGAACCACACGCGTACAAGCTGAGATGACCGGAATCAAATCATAACGGAAAGTGATCTCAAGTATTTGTTCACAATTAGGGACGTCATGTCCCTGTGCACAAAGTGTCGACCAATTAATTCACGAAGGTTGAAGCCTCCTAATAAAATAATATTGTCTTCGTGCTTTAGGTGTGCGTCCATAAAGCTTCTCAATTTAATAAGCACATTCACTGGAGAGTTTTTTGGTCTGTATATAGCACTAATGAGTACTGTACGGTTATTAAGTTCGGTTTTAATCCAAAGAGCTTCGACATCAGTGACATGCGGGAAAACACTGAACAATATACATTGTTTAATACGCAAGGCGATTCCTCCTCCTCTCGTTTCGCGGTCTCTTCTGACGATTTTGTATCCTGGAGGCGTGACTTTGGCATTTAGTATGTCCTTTTTTAAGCCATGTTTCGGAAGGTGCCTTTCATATGTACCTCAAATTAGTAGCCTCATTCCAACCATACACCACATTATGTATTTTCATCTTGTCAAACATAAGTGTCCCCTTGATCCATAGCCGTTTGCCGATCTCGACAATTCGTTTAGAAAAGTTTTCGTTAATGCCGATTTTCTTACCCCGGAGTATAAAGCAGTTTCGCAGGATTATAGTTTGATCTCGTAAATCTGAGAGTCTCAATATGATTGCCCGAACTTTACCATCCAGTCACTTTCCTAAGTGATAAATCCGTTCGACTGAATCAATTTTCAGCTTTAAGACTGTATGAAAAACATCAACATTTACCTTCTTACGTAATGCCTCTTCAGTTTCATTCACATCTTCCTCTATCCCTCTGATAATGAGATTATTTCGCAGACAGCGATTTTCGAGGTCGTCAATTCGTTTGACGAGAGCATTAGTGTCAGGGTTTGATTTACTGTCGAAGTGATCAACTCTTTTACCAAGCGTTGTCATGGCAACTTTAGTTTCATTGGCAAACTTCTCAAGGTTAGCAAGCCTGGTTGGGGCTTCGCCCAAGATCTCTAATCTTTCCTCTATTTTTGAAAGCCTGCCCTCTACTCGAGCCTCAAAAGATGCTTGGTTTTTTTCAATATTAGTTACTTTTTCCAAGACCGCCCTCTGTGTCTTAATCATCTCGTTAAACATTTCTTCAGTGATAGGTCCGGGATTTCCTTCAACATCTCCCGAGCGGGCCATTAGCAAACGAGCAAAGGCAAAACACTCAGATATGCAACATAAGAGAGTATGTTGACACGGCAACACGACTAAGCATAGAAAATCACTGCGAAAGCCATATTTTCGATCACCAACCTGCACAAGGAGCGGGAAAGTCTGTGACATTGCCACGGCAGCGTTGCCATGTCCACAGAACATATGGCATGAAGTTACCATAGTGAACAGATAAGCCATAAACTTTACAGAGCTTTAGGTGTGTTACGTTGGTGTCAGTATATATTACCTGTAAAACAAAACGACTGTTACTAAATAACGCTCTTTTTCCTTAATATTTATATAATGTCACCTGATTCAGTCCACAGGCTCTACAGCATCATGAAATAATCTGGTTGTGCTACAAAAAATGCCCTACGGTACATAGAAGGTGTATCACGTAAAGCACACCCCCCCCACCGCATTATTATTTATACATTAAAGAATTTTAAAAGTATACAGTCATTGCAAATACCAGCTTTGGCCAACTTTGCAATCATAAATACGTAGAGGAAGTACCGTCTTACATACTTTGGCCAATTTGCAACCAAAATCCTGCCAGTCGCCGCACTCGACAAACCGAAAATTTGTATTTACCATGTCCTCGTACTAATTATGGACAGCGCAGACATTACAAATCAGCCTTCCGAATTTACTCAACAAGTAGAAAATTAACAATTCAAAGTTTTATGTATCTTGTACAAAACTCATATATTACATACGATGTGCTGAATGTGATATATATGTATTATAGGGACATTTTTTGTGATGGATAATTAGTGTCATGCGTTTATCTATTGCTTTGTTTTTTTATGTATTTCACTTTTATTTTCTTCTTTACTGTGACGGACCACATGCGTCTTCCTTTTGTATTGTTGCGCTCCGCTGCCTGTAATTTTGTTGTTTTGTTTTCCGGGTGATGGGGCCAGTCAAGTTGTGAAATGCTTTTCTCCCATCACACCTATTAACGTCTATCTGTACTCTTATGTACCTGTATATGTGGTTGAATAAAACTCACTCAAGTGCGAGGTAGTGGTGTTGCAAGGTCGCAAAAGACCCGGAAGACTTGCATAGCATGGAGCGCTTGCGAAGGCCGCGTGCGTCACTGACTCACGACATTTTCTGCACGTATACAGTGATGAAAGCGGATCGGCGTGTGCACCTCAAGGACATTTCCAGGGAGCTTCGCATTTCGTATAGGAGTGTTTACGACATGGTTCACGGGTTCTTAGGGTACCGAGAGGTTTCATGTAGGTGGGTGCCTAAGCAGCTGGATGACATGATGAAACGCAACCGAATGACTGCTTCACTGAATCATCTGCAACGGTAAGCTGAGGAGGGTGAAGGTTTTCTGGACCGCATTGTTACTGGCGATGGAACGTGGATACTGCATTTCACGCCGGAATCGAATCAGCCGAGCATGGGGCGCTATAACGTAAAACTATTCTAAACATTTCTATTCCAATTCTGCGGTCAGCCTTCCGCGATTGGTCAAAAAACTTTTTGGGCCACCCCCACTTCAACTATAGGTCACGCGACGTCACGAAAACCGCGATAGCTCCCCATCTGATATGACGTGCACACACTGATTATGCATGATTTGACCGAACAAAAGAAGAATAGTTATTTCTGATTCGACGCCATTTCGGCACTAGCTCTCGGCTATTGGTCAAAAGTTTTGGGGCAGCACCCACTTCACCTGCCTGTCACGAGACGTCACAAAACTGCAAAAACTTACTGCGTCAGAGTGACGTGTGCGCGTCAAAGATGCAATAATATGCCGAACAAAACTGAATTTTCTTCTGAATAACCGCTGGCTGCCCCTTCCGAAAGGAATAAAAGATGGCTGCTGCCGATCGCTGATGCACTAGCTACTCGCACCTGTCGGAGAGCATGGGCTTATTTGCGTATAATGAAACATTTTGCGTAGCCGTGTAACGTTTTCGAGCACTTTCGGAACGTTTACGACCGCGTTCTGCCAACTCTTCTTTGGTGAGGATCCGTTTTAGTGTCATTCTTAAGCTTCCGTTGGATGCCGCCGCGATTGTCGACCAGCCACCGCAAGCTAAGTAAGGGAAAGCGGACCAATCGCAGACGCCGGCACCATCCTCTTCATCCAGTTATCGATATTCAGTGCAGTGGCTCGGCCCCATCGTATCTCTCTCCACTTGAGCGTGCTCCTCGCCTCTTGTCAGTCAATTGGATAAGACAAGCCGCTCAGTGTAGGCAATGTTATTCGTTTTTCAAGTAAACAAAAGTACCCTCCTATGAACGAGGAGAGCGTTTGATTGGTCTACTTAGACAACCCTACGGGGGACCACCCGATGCTTGCGTCAGCGGTTACGCAAATTTGACGTCAGGAAATTAGAATAGAAACATATTGGAATAGTTTTACTTTATACGGCCCATGGTGTGGAAAAATCTGGGTTCGCCTGTGAAAAAAATTCCGTTCAGCGCCATCTGTTGGGCAACTGATAATAACGGTCTTCTGGGATCGCCGAGGACTGCTCCTACTGGATTTAACGTCACAAGGTGCAACCATCAGTGCTGATAGTTATTTTTCCACACTATCACGTCTACTGCCTGCCATCAGGCGAAAACGCCGAGGGATTCTCGATGTGGACAACGTGGTTATCCTCTACGAGAATGCGAGGCCACACGTAGCAATCAGAACCGCATGCAAGCTCTGGTCATTTCACTGGGAAAGTTTGGACCACCCAACATACGGTCCGGACCTCGTCCCTAGTGATTGCCATTCTTTAGGTCCGCGAAAAAATTTCTGGGTGGGACAGCGATTCACATGCAACCATGACGCGAAGACAGCAACCCAATGGTGGTTCCACAGTCAGCCGGACGAATTCCACCACAGGGGCCTCTCAAATTTAGGGCTGCGATGGGACAAATGTCCGAAACGGTGTGAGAACTATGAGGAAAAATAGTGTAAGGTACGTAGAATACTACGTATATTTTTAAGTGCCTGTACGTACCTTATTTTGGCTAATAAAAGAAAGGGGCAAAGACTTTCTAGTTCGTCCTCGTATATGCGTTCGTGACTTGACTCGAAGCAGCAAGCACGGCAACCTCTATTGGCCAGAAGGAACAGCGCCCTGGCAGCTACGCCAGGCGTCTCGGAAAGCTGGCGTCATGAGCGCCGTCAGTGGCGTTGCACGCGTCGAACCAGGACGTTGTAAGAACTGTATAACAGCAATGGCAAATCTTCAACATTAGTCAGCGCCCAGTGAAATCAGTAAGAAGCACTCGCACCGGTAGCAGTGACATTGCTTCAATTTCAGAAATTGTAATCCCAAATATTCTTTCCCATTTTTTATGGCTTGGGATAAAACGCATCCACTGGTAATGAAATGTTTTGTGACTGTTCTTTGTACTCTCCAACCCCAAAAATTATGAAGAATAATTCAGTGAAGACCATAAATCTGGGTCCGAGCAGCTTTGGTGTTTCAGAAATATGGCATCTATCTAGCACATCAAAGAATGCATACGGACCACCAACAACAACGCCGGCACCAACGCCGACAGCGTACATTCGGCAAGAGTGCCCATATAATTCCTTTTACAATAAAAATTTATGTGGGACCACCGGAGGAATCTGACCATGCTCTTGAGCGCTGAGGCGGGGTGCTCTATCCAATATAGGCCACGATCGCACGCATACACGTCTTGGTCCAAAGGCTGCCAGCTCTTGGAAATGTTTAAGCGCGTGTCTCGCTTGCCGCTTTCTCGCCTTCCTTCCTCGCGACGTCGGCAACCCCTTCCGCCTTCTCGAGCACAGGCCCACATTTCCCAGTACTATCCTCGTAGCAGCTAACGCATACGCAGAAGCCGTACGGTGTGGTACCGCCTTCACGAACGGCCCAGTTTTATGGTTGAACATTTCTGCGTCGAAATATTAAATGTCTTGGTTGTTTTGATGTAGACCACGTAACATAGTCGTTGGTATGTAAGAAAGATCCGTGTATCTGTCGCTTGCAGCCGTTCAGTACCGATGCAGAACTCAAAAATGAGCGTGTCGTATGACTTCGCGTCGCACGGGCGCCGTAGGAATCACCCTGTTGCTGTTATGGGATCGTCTTCTGCGTCGTCATCGTCTTGCTACTGTCGTTACACCCGGGCGCCCGCGTCACACACACAACTATATTTGCAAAAACGTGTTGGTCTGCCTGCTAACGCTTTTCGGAACCGCAAATAAAGCTGAAGAGCCAGTGTACTGCAATATGCTTCGCATAACGTTGATTCTCACACGGCGAAGGATATATGAATATATTATACAGAATTACACAACAAGGCAAATCAAGGACATACCTACCGTAAATTGCCTTGAATGAGAAAGTGAATGCTACGCATTAAGCGTTGAAACATATTTAAAGAACCGGAGTTGTTACAGGCGTAGGTAATCGTAAAATATAGAAATGAAAGTTTAATTGAAGCGAGAGAAGATTAGAGAGACAGGCAGAATGCTAGACTGCTGTACACGTGTATAATAATTATTGGCTTATGCAGGCTAGGTGAATATATGTCACCGCCGTGTTTCGAAGCAGATGTTAGTAAAAGTCATCATCATTATCACCAGAGTTGCTGTTACTGTATAGACTCTCCGCGATGTGGTAGCAGTGCGTTCATGGCGTGAGACGCCTTTTTACTTTCTCGTAAAGATCGCAACAGTACTCGCAGTACTGCACTTATCTTGTGCTGCGTCTGGATCCTTTTGACGGCCGCCCGCCGGCAGTGACGCCTCCCTGCAGTCGTCATGGATTTAATTCCTCGGCGAACCATCAACGCCGTTTTCTACAATCCAAATCTGGCCCAGCGTTGACCTGCCATCCGCATCGACAGACGTATTCAGTGCAACGTACTTAAGGCAACAGTGACCCGGGAGCCCCTTCAATGGGCATGGAGGCACAGCAATGACGCACGCCAACCAGACGCGTTTTTTGCTTTCTCGTGCAGGTAGGCTTAGCACCTTGGCTTTACTCGAAAATTTATAAATAACCTTTGTCTGCTGCTGCTTTCATGCCCACAAGTGTTGGTCTCCTTGATTTGCAAATGTTTTCATGTTACAAAGTTCTAACTCATGAGTGGCGATGTTGAATCCAACCCCGATCCTCCTAAAGAAGATTCCGACAGACAATACGAGGAACTGGTCTCACTGATGAAATCCCACGCATAAAAATATAGACACCAAGCATGGTGAAATTATGGCATCCCTAAACGAACTACGGCCAGCTCAAAAGTCTCTGGAGCAGCAGATGGCAGACATGCATAGCAGACTTTCTGTTGTAGAGAATTCATTATACGCTTCTAAAGAGCAGGCAGGCGAGAGCTTTACTCCTCAGATTGCAGCACTAACCGACGATCATCTGGAGGACCGATCTAAAGGATAGAATTTAATCTTCTATGGCCTTCCCTGTGATCCCCCTGAAACCTAGGCGGAGTCCGGAAAAGTGATTTGCAATGCCTCTAAATCTCGATCCGAGTGACGAGCGCATAGGTTGGGAAAATTTGTCTATTGGAGATGCCGATCAACTATGGTGAAATTCCTGTCATCCAAGCTCAGGGATAGCATTCTCGCCTCGAAAAGCAAGTTTAAAGATTCCAAAGTGTCTGTTAACGAAGGCTCTTGTAAAGCGACGAGGTCTTCATGTAAAAAGTTGTATGACTTCGCAAATGCTGCTGGAAACCAATTTTACAAGACTCATCACAAACTTTTTTATGAATAGTAAATGCTATGTCTACTCGCGGCTACTGATAGCGTCTGCGAACTGCCGCCAAGCAAAAGCCCCGTTATGGCACGTGTGAACTTCAGTTCTCAATTAACATCAAACACCCGTTTGTCCTAACAAAGCAAGTGCTTGGAACTGAGACCGATTAGACCATTCTGTCTTATTCTCAAATACAATAAGTGTTCCTAACAAGCGTGAAGCTTTATCTGCCGTCCTTATCTGATGTTCTGTTGACGCCGCTCTCTTCACTGGAACCTGGACCTATGATCACGAAGACAGAACAGAACTTTTGGACTCTGAAAAGAACTACTGCGTTTACCTCCATGATGGCAAAGACAAATGCGAGGGCGGGGTTCTTATAGTTGTAAATGCTGAACTTGTGTCGAGTGCAATTGTACTTACCTCCCCTTTAGAAATTTTTTCTGCAGTGTCTCTTCAAATAATCAGAATATGCACTTTTGGCTTTTTTATCGGCCACCATCGTCATCATCATCAACCTGGTTACGCCCACTGCAGGTTTAAGAAAGACCTCTCCCATACTTTTCCAACTACTCCGGTCATGTACTAATTGTGGCAATGTCGTCCCTGCAAACTTCTTAATCTCATCCGCCCACCTAACTTTCTGCCGCCCCCTTCTACGCTTCCCGTCCCTTGGAATTCAGTACGTAACCCTTAATGACCATTGGTTATCTTCCATCCTCATTACATGTCCTGCCCATGCCCCCCACCTCTTTTTCTTGATTTCAACTAAGATGTGATTAACTCGAGTTTGTTCCCTCACCCGATCTGCTCTTTTCTTATCCCTTAACGTTACACCTATCATCCTTCGTTCCATAGCTCGTTGCGTCGTTCTCAACTTAAGTAGAACCCTTTTCGTAAGCCTCCAGGTTTCTGCCCCGTACGTGAGTACTGGTGAGACACAGCTGTTATACATTTTTCTCTTGAGGGATAATGGCAACCTGCAGTTCATGATCTGAGAATGCCTGCCAAACGCACCCCAGCCCATTCTTGTTCTGATTATTTCTCTCTCATGATCCGGATCCGCAGTCACTACCTGTGCTAAGTAGATATATTCCCTTACCACTTCCAGTGCCTCACTACCTATCGTAAACTGCTGTTCTCTTCCGAGACTGTTAAACATTCGTTTTCCGAAGATTAATTTTTACACCAACTCTTCTGCTTTGCTTCTGCAGGTCGGTGAGCTTGCATTGCAATTGGTCCCCTGAGTTACTAAGCAAGGCAATATCATCAGCGAATCGCAAGTTACTAAGGTATTCTCCATTACCTCTTATCCCCAATTCTTACCAATCCAGGTGTCTCAATACCTCCTGTGAACACGCTGCGAATAGCATTGGAGAGATCGCATCTCCTCACCTGACGCCTTTCTTTATTAGGATTTTGTTGCTTTCTTTATGGAGGACTATGGTGGCTGTGGAGCCGCTATAGATATCTTTCAGTATTTTTACATATGGCTCGTCTACACCCTGATTCCGCAATGCCTCCATGACTGCTGAGGTTTCGACAGAATCAAAAGCTTTTTTGTAATCAATGAAAGCTATATATAAGGGTTGGTTATATTCCGCACATTTCTCTATCACTTGATTGATAGTGTGTATATAGTCTATTGTTGAGTACCTTTACGGAATCCTGCCTGGACCTTCCCTTGGCAGAAATCTAAGGTGTTCCTGATTGTATTTGCGATTACCTTATTAAATATTTTGTAGGCAACGGACAGTAAGCTTATGGGTCTATAATTTTTCAAGTCCATGTCGTCGCCTTTCATATGGATTAGGATTATGTTAGCGTTCCTCCAAGATTCCGGTAAACTCAAAGTCATGAGGCATTGCGTATACAGGGTCGCCAGTTTTTCTAGAGCAATCTCCCTACCATCCTTCAACAAATCTGCAGTTACCTGATCCTCCCCACCTGTCTTCCCCCTTTGCATAGCTTCCAAGGCTTTCTTTACTTCTTCGGGCGTTACTTGTGGGATTTCAAATTCCTTTAGATTATTCTGTCTTCCATTATTGTCTTAGATGCCACTGGTACTGTATAAATCTCTATAGAACTCCTCAGCCAATTGAACTGTCTCATCCATATTAGTAATGATATTTCCAGATTTGTCTCTTAACGTAGACTTCCTTAGGTCAGCTGTCGTACGCTTGTTGATTAACTTGGAAAGTTCTACCAGTTCTATTCTAGCTGTAGGGTTACAGGCTTTCATACATTGGCGTTTCTTGATCAGATCTTTCGTCTCCTTCGATAGCTTACTGGTATCCTGTCTAACGGAGTTACCACCGAGTTCTATTGCACACTCCTTAATGATGCCCCTACTATTGTCGTTCATTGCTTCAACAGTAAGGTCCTCTTCCTGAGTTAAAGCCGAATACCTGTTCTGTAGCTTTATCCGGGATTCCTATTTCTTCCCTCTTACTGCTAACTCGTTGATCGGCTTCTTACGTACCAGTTTCTTCCGTTCCCTCCTCAGGTCTAGGCTAATTCGAGATCTTACCATCACATGGTCACAGCAGCGCACCTTGCCGAGCACGTCCACATCTTCTATGATGTCAGGGTTAGCGCAGAGTATAAAGTCTACTTCATTTTTAGTCCCGCCATTCGGGCTCATCCACGTCCACTTTTGCTATCCCGCTTGCGGAAGAAGGTATTCATTATCCGCATATTATTCTGTGCTACAAAGTCTATTAGTAACTCTCCCCTGCTATTCCTAGTGCCTATGCCATATTACCCCATTGACCTGTCTCCAGCCTGCTTCTTGCCTACCTTGGCATTGAAGTCACCCATAAGTATAGTGTATTTTGTTTTGACTTTACCCATCGCCAATTCCACGTCTTCATAGAAGCTTTTGACTTCCTGGTCATCATGACTATATGTAGGGGCCTAGACCTGTACGATCTTCAATTTATACCTCTTATTAATTTTCGCAATAAAACCTGCCACCCTCTCGTTAATGCTATAGAATTCCTGCATGTCACTAGCTATATTCTTATTAATTAGGGATCCGACTCCTTGTTCTCGTCTCTCCGCTAAACCCCAGTAGCACAGGACGTGCCCCCTTTTTAGGACTGTATTTGCTTCTTTTGTCCTCCTAACTTCACTGAGCCCTATTATATCCCATTTACTGCCCTCTAATTGCTCCAATAGCACTGCTTGACTCGCCTCACTAGATAACGTTCTAATGTTAAACGTTCCCAGGTTCAGGTTCAAATGGCGGCATGAGCGGATCCAGGGATTCTTAGCACCCTCTGCAGCGTCACAGGTGTTACCGCCGCCGTGGTCAGTTGCTTCGCAACTGCTGGCTACTGAGAACCGGGGTTTGATTGTTGTATTCATAAGGGAAGTTATGGCCAAGTACTGCACCAGGCTGGCCAATCCTGCTCTGGTGTGGGAGTGCGTTACCGGTTCTGGTCACCGGGATCAAGCCGCACTGCAGGCCTGTTTATGCAATTTTTTTCATCACGCGGAGTTTCTTTGTTTAATCCGGTGGAAAATTGCGCGGCACCGGGATTCGAACGTCGGTCCTCTTGCACGCGAAGCGGATGTTCTACCTCTACGCCTCCGCTGCACCATCGGCCGCCAAACGCGCTTTTAAAAAAATTTTGACCAGTTGAATGGCGTTTTAAATGACCTAGTGCTGCGTTTTCCACGTTATCTACTGTTCCTCCTAGGCGACTTCAATTTGCGACAAATTGACTGATAGCACCCTACTCCAGTAGTGAAGGGTTCATCAGGGGATTAGGTTTTGATTAGGTTTAGTCTTGATTAGGTTTTTCGCAACTCATATCGCTAACTACCGGAATTGGTCCCCACTATGCTAATCTACTCGGTTTAGTCTTAAAAACCACACCCGATCTCGCACACTCAATGACATACTTTCCTGGTTTGATTGACCATTGCTTTATGTACTTTACGATGTCAGTTAATCGCGTATCACGTCCAACTTGCGCACCTAAAATGGTTAGAGACTATGGCAAAGCCGATTATAGTGCTAATAATCAAAGAGCTACAGTTCTTTGGCGATACATGCAGGCCTGATTTCTTCAACCGTACAGTCGAGGAAAATTGTATTCTATTTAAATACAAAGTTACGACACTAATCAACCAGTATGTGCCATCGTACAGTATCTCGAGCAAGAAACGTTGCCCTGGGCTCACAACAACATTACGGAGGCAGCTTAACAACAAAAAGAAAGGCTATTTCGTAAAGCCAAGCTAAGCAACAGCCCGCAAAACTGGCTAGTAAACCGTGACCCCCTTGCTAAGTATCGTACTGCCCTTAAACAAGCAAAACAATCATTCCTAAAAGACACTCTTCCCTCCCTCCTTTCAAACAACCGTTCAATTTCTAGTCCGTTAACAAGGCTTCCCAGAAAAACGTCATCTTACTTGCAGACAACAGTGGTCAAGTCATTCCCATTAACCAATGCTGTGATGTGCCGAATGACGTATTTGCAAAGTCATTTTCAGATACCACTAGTACCCGAATTACGCAGTCGCAACTTCTTTCTGCTGGATCGTATCGTGATACACTAAGTTGGACTGATGCAACTTATCCAAGGTTGTAGATTTTCTCATGCTGTGTTATGAATGAGATTTACTCGGAATTTTTGGAAAACACTGAAGCGTGCTCATCAGTAATTTTAGCATATATTTTTACGCAGTCCTTAGAGAACAGCACACTGTCGTAGGACGGGAAGGTGGGTAAGGTAGTTCCGCTTTTCAAAACTGGTAACACTCATTCTCCTTTTTACTATAGACCAATCGCGTTAACAAGTATCCCGTGTTAGCTATTAGAGTACGTAATATATTCCAACCTCATAGGCTTCCTTGAATCAAACTCATTTTTTAGTTCCGCTCAGCACCGTTCTCAGAAACACTACTCATGCGAAACGCAACTACTCTCTCTTGCTACCAGCATAGCTTCCTCCCTCGACCATGGATTGATAATAGACTGCATATTCTTCGACTTTGCAAAAGCTTTAGATAAAGTCCGTCATAGCTTGCTTCTTTTAAAATTACGTATTATAAATATTGGCCCTTCCGCCATGCAATGGATTGAATGCTTCCTTTCTAACTGCCAAGTTTTAACAGCTAATAACTGTGTATATATCCCCTGTAAAATCCGGTGTTCCAGAAGGTTCTGTTTCGCCCCTTTATCTTTCTCAATACATATAAATGAACTTCCCGAATGTATTTCCTCGTCTACAAAGCTTTACACCGATGACAGTGTTCTATATCGTCAAATAACTAACACTCATGATAACCTTCTCTAGCAGTCTGATCTTGACGCTATCTCTAATTGGTGCAAGAGTTAGATTATGACTTTAAATGCTACTAAATGCAAAACCATGACAATTTCTCGTCGTACTAAGAAGCTTTTATCTTTATGCTAAAGCATTAATTCGATATCCCTTGAAAATGGCACATCATATAAATACCTTGATCTTTACCTAATTTTTCGTGTCATGTTCATGTAAAACATGTCACCAACAATGCTAATCGCACTTTGGTTTCCCTGCGCGGAAACTTTTCCGGAGCGCCAAGACATCTTAAGCTCCCTTTGTAGCTAACCCTAGTTCGACCTAAGCTCGAATATGCCTCCACGATATAGGATCCTGCTGTCTGTACCTTAATTGACGATATCGAAGCGGTTCAAACTCGTGCAGCGCTTTTCATTCGAACTCTACCTGTACTGTGAGTGTTTCCTCAATGAAATCGCAACGAAGTCGATCTAACTTACATGTTCGAAAGAAGCTCTCCTGTCTATCCTAACTTCACAAAATTTATTTCACTAACCCATTTGTAAAAAGTGAACTCGTTTCCGAACCAGCTTACATATCAACACTTGTCGACCATAGACATAAAGCTGATGCCCCATTCTGCCGTACAAATCTATTTCTGCACACTTTCTTGCCGAAAACTAAAACAGATTGGAACCACCTGCCCCAATCTATTGCCTACATAGAAGATCCTGTGGCTTTTCAAAGAACCGTTGAAAAATTTTCTGCATGTGTAGCTTGAATGCGTTTGCTTATCTTTGTACTTTGAATGTGTTTTTTAAAGCCATGTGCTATGTGATTTTTGTATGTGTGTGCTTTGTTTTCCTGTATGTGTGTGCTGTTATTTCTTTGTTTCATACGCAAATTTAGATTCTGTTCTTGTTCAACCATGCACCCACCCCCAAAGGCCCTGAGGGTAAACAAATAAAAATTAATAAATAAATAAAAACTATGCAGCAGAACTAGCGCCAGCTGGGGGTCCTATAAGTTTATACGCTATTGTAACTTGTGGTATTCCGGAGGGCTTAACCGGAAGTATTCTGGGAACGATGTGAGCATGAAAAGGCTCTATACAGTTCCCCTTTTGGGAGTTGCACGCCAGCGTTCCACCAGCTGCTGGCACTGCGAGCCTCTGGGCGCTCTCAAGCTGTTCAAAAGCACGATGTCCTGCGGAGAAGCTGCGATTAAGGCAGGTATAAAAAGTACCGTCATGGTAGTGCAACCTTCGGAGCTCGTCTCTCGCGCTTCTTTCTGGCTATATCTATTGGCGCTGCCGAGAAGAAGCGCGCTGCGCCGGTGCCTGCGCACGCTGAGAATGGTTCTCTCGCTTGCCGCACACTTATTGCCAAATACTAAGTCACGCAAGTTAGCGAGACGTTCATTGCAAAGCGGCACATAGTCAGTGCGGTCATAGCGCAGCTCCCAGAGCGTTCGCATGAAAGGCGTTCATTGAAAAGCGGCACCTACCCACTGAAATTAAGGCACAGCCTGCTAATGTGTCGGGTTGGTGTCCTAGAGGAACCTTTCTGACATATATTCGATGCCACTCAGCATCGTAAATTTAAGAGATCTTTTTCTTCGTTGTAGAGTGGCACATTCCCAGTGGTACATACCTAGTTATTCAAGTTGGCTTCAAAGATGTTCATTGACGAATGGCACGCACAACTGGCCCAGTGACCCGCATCAAAGAGGTTTACTCCAAATCAGCACAGACCGGGTGGCACATACCAAGGGCTCCAAGTCAGCCTCAAAGACTTTCTTCCAACAGCATTACCTATCCAGTCCCGCATTCAGTGACCCATGTCAGTGGGAAAGAGCTTCAATCGAGAGAGGCGCATGTTTACAAATTGCCACATACTCAGTGAACAAATTTCGTCTGAGGGTTGGCTTCGAATCAGGTATCAAAAACGGCAGCCCGATTCGTCACCCATTCGACCACGGACAACCCAGTAACCCATGTAGGCGGTAGAGCTGTTAGATAAAAACGTAGATACGAAGACAGCGGTCGAAAAGTCTGTAAAGTACCCAAAGAATGCGAGCAGATTAAAAAAAGAACTTTAATATATCTCACGTGCTGGGTGTGAACGAATCCATGTCAAACGGGCTTCTCAAGGGCAGCTGCACAGAGCTTTAGCGACCTACGTCACCAGCGTATGTGCATCTCTCAATGAACCTCTTTCACGCCAACTTAGGTTACTGTATATCTGCCACTGGGTATGCGGGCAGAAAAAACAAACCTCAGAGTTCCCACCCAGCGCACCGCCTTGAATCTTGAAGGCCACACCCGGACTTCTAGGGTGCGCCGCTAATCGGGAGAACTCATTCATAGGGAAACACGGGAGAGGGTGCCGGTGGCAGTAAACGGTGGACACGCACAGCGCGCCACCGGTGCAGTGCCGGAGGTCGCGCCGAGTACATCTGGGGCACTTAGCGGCGCTGTTGACACAGCGGGTCGAGAGAGAGTGTGAGGTCCGTTGCAGTAGACGCCTTATACACGAGAGATTTCTGGGGTGGCACTCTGTTTTGTCACAACATTGCTTCAATGTTAAGCGCATAACCGACTAAAGCCCTTGTGAGATGGCTTCGGCCGAAACTTTTTATTTGTTCTTAAGTTTTCCCAACGGCATGAAACGATTCCTTGAGAGCAACTCGAACTATCACAGCTCTTATCACATGCATTAATCTTGTAATAAAGTTGCCTTCCAGTGTCACAGATAAAGCGAATAAAATCATGCTGGCAGCCCAGGTGGAACACGATCGTTCATGGTGCGACGAGCTCGTGCCCTGCAAAGATGACGGGTGGTTTTCCTTCGTGAACTTCATGAGCTCATTTATGGCAAGGTTGTAGAGCTTTGCTCAACTCTTCACAAGTAGAGAGCACATACAGTAATTAAACGGAGCCCTAGTCACAACATAGCAAGGCACGAGGCCTGTGAGACAAATCACTTGGCCTCAAGGACGACCGTCGGCGTAAGCGAAATAGTAGACGGGCGGACTGGACAGCTATCGTTTCCTAACTGTGCTCGCAAAAATCCGCGGACGCCTACCCGCTTATATGTTGCGAATGCTAAAGCAATAATGAACTGAAGGTCGTGGCACGGTCTTTCGAGTTATGGACTCCTCGCTGGCAAACTAGCGTGTTTGGATGCTTGGCCAACGCCTCCTCGATAGCCGAAGACCGATGCAGTTCAATCCGTGATGTCGTGCTGCTTTGCCTGACTACCATAGCATCTTATGGAGAAGCTACCGAGAAAGTCGCGGTGATTTTGATGTCACGGCTTTCGTTGCGCTGGGCTTGGCAAGTAACAGGACATAAATCAGAGTGCACTGACGTAATATATAGAAGGCGCTGGTTTAGTCCAGTGGGTTATAGAGTTTTTGATAATGATCACGAGAGGGAACTCTGGCGCTCGTGTCTACGGGAGCTGCAACGAGAGCGGTTGTACCAGCATGGTAAATATGGGAGGTACATGAATTTGCCTAAACTGCGTCCTTGTGGCTGCAAACTGCTTTGTGACTTAGTAAATTCATCGTTGTCAAGAATGTACTGCGTAATAAATAAATAAACATAGTTAAAATTACCCGACGGCAGGATTCGAACGCAGCACCTCTAGCACAGAAGCCCGATATTGAAACCATTACGCCACGGACGCATGTATCGACAAGCGATGTGAAACGCCCTGATAATTTTGCCTTGTGCCTTGAGACGCTCGGGGAGTTCCGATTTGGCCACCGCCACACGCTTAATGTTTGCATTGAGTAGCGATTGCGCATGTTCGCGACGTCTTCTGCTCTTCTAAGAGTATATATTGGTCTGAAATTTACCACAATAACATTTATATAGCGTAGCTATACAAAGCCCCAAGAAAGTCTGAATCCACAGGCACGAAGATCAGACAAATTCATATACTTCCCTTCATTCCCCTGGTGGGACAACGACTGCAGCGACAGCGTTCACTCTAGTGTATTGTACGAAACTCTACCCAGTGGGTAAAAGTTATAAACAGTGGTAAAGTGAATCAGAAAGGCTGGCCAACGTTTCGATAGGAGGACCTATTTTCGGCAAAGGCAGCCTCGTCATCCTCGGCATGTTAGCTTTAAATGGTTAGTGCAGTGACTTCATGTGCGGTTGTTGTAGGTGGCGGCTGGTTGTAAAGGGAGATACTTCAAAGAGAATAAGCGCTGTCGCCTGAAATCTGTGAGCGTGGTTCCAAAGACGAGGGGACAAGAGTGGGAGAGTGGCAAGGCGGGGAGAAAAGGAAAGGAGAGAAAAAAGGGAGGTAACAGCAAGAGGGAAAAAGAAAAAAACAAGGAAAGAAAAAGATGGGCATGGGGAGGGTGTTGGGGAAGCGAAAGATTAGGGAGCATTCAGGGGTGTCGTTGGCGGCATGCTTTTGTGGCTTTACAAGAGCCGGTCAGGCGGTAAGTGAGCGAGTAGCAAAAAAGAAACAAAAAGACATCAGTTGAAAGAGTGACTTTAGTAGCGTAGAAGCAAATGCGTCGAGTAATTTTGAAGGAGTTAAGACAAGGAGTCTGGGGTGCAATGCATGGGGCAACTGGAAGGCAGCGGCACGGGCAAGGTACGCCAGTAGCTCAACGCAGGTGTAGTCGCGGCGGTATGGCGATAACCTCTGTGGCTGAGGCGCCGAAAAAGTATGCTGGCGTCTCGGACTTTGGAATGTGTGAAGGGTGATTAAAAGAATGTATAATTAAAACAGACAAAAAAGAGGGAAGCGAAACCGGAATAACAAATACGAGAATGATGTACACAGAAGCGGGCTAGGGAAGGTGTACATGGGAAAAGGAGGTCGTACAGTTGATATAAACATAAAACCGTAAAAGAGTATAATAAACTCAGTTGGTATGCAGGAAAAAGGTTTTCGAAATGGAGTAATAGGTGGGGTTAGGAATTAAGGCTAACTGGTGGCACAATGTGTTTTGTGCCTTGGCTGATGATATGAGAATTTGCGATTTATGTTACCGCTTTTGAAGATTCTAAGTTGCCATGTGCCAAATTATTTCCCGTCGGGTGTAGGCTATTAAGCTTGTGTATGAGGTATGATTCCGGATATTTCTTTCGCGAAGTGAACGGAAATTTGTTTGTAGTATATTAAGCTTTGCTTTGTCCAATATACGACCATGTTCATTGAAGTGGCTGGCTACTGCTTTACGTAAGTTGTGTTTTGTATCGGCGGGGTGACCGTTGAACCTTCTATGAATTTTTTGTATTGTCTCGCCTATGTATTGTTTGCTACAAGCGGCACATTCTAGACAGTAGACTACGTTGCTTGATGTGCAGGTGAAACCCGAAGTTACCTTTTGCGAATAATTTGACGCTGTAATTTTTACTGTGGTAGTAGATAGAATATGTTTTCATGCAGAACACCTGGCGCGGCCACGGGGACCGATTCCCAACTTCGTCTTTGCTCTTAGTTTGGCATGCACAAGAATATCTTTAAAATTAGTGTTGCGTCTGTAGGCTACTCTCGGCGGGTTTGGAAAAATCTTATTAAGTTTGTGGTTCCTCGTGAGAATTGGGTAGTATTTACTGAGGATGCTGTTCACCTCCATAACGACAGCTACGTTGAGCTTCTGGGGCTAACGTCCCTTGAAAGACCGTGCCGCTGCTTTCCAGTTACCCTATGCATTGCACTCCAGACTCCTTGTAACCATCTTAACTCCTTCAAGATTACTCGACGCATCTGCTGCTACGCTACTAAAATCACTCTTTCAACTGATTTCATTTTGGGTCTTTTTTGTTACTCGCACACTGACCGGCTGACCGGCTCTTCTAAAGCCACAAAGCAAGCGGCCCACGACACCCCTGAATGCTCCCTAACCTCTCGCTTCCCCAACACCCTCCCATGCCCCTCTTTTTCTTTTTTGCCTCTTGGTGTCTCCCCTTTTTTCTGTCTCTTTCGCTTGCTTTTCTTTTTCTCTCCGCCTTTCCACTCCCCCGCTCTTGCCCCCTCGTCTTCGGAACCATGCTCACAGATGTCAGGCGACAGTGCTCATTCTCTCTGAAGTCTCTCCCTTTACAACCAGCCGCCACCGACAGTAACCGCACGTGACGTCACTACACTAATCCTTGAAAATTAACATGCCGAGGATGACGAGGCCGCCTGTAACGAACATGGGCCCTCCTATCGAGACGTTGTACAGCCTTTCTGAGGCACTTCATCCCTGTTTATAACCTGTATACCACAGTGTGGTATTCAATCTGTGAGCCCCTTTCTTGATTTTGCATTTATATGCAGTGGGTAAGATACTCGTCTTCCGGATGTGGGGTCGGTGTTCGAAACTCACTACCGTCAACGGTTTCCCTTTCGAATATATTGTTTCTTTTTCCATAGGACGAATCAGAAATTCACCCCCTATATTTTTTTTGCCAATATATGGTTGTAAATGCCAAGTCATCATTTCCATTCCCAGCAGCGGACCGGCCCGGCCTCATCTGCTGGTAGCTCTGCAGCATGGCACTGCTGTCAGATGTTGAAGATCACGGTTGTTGTTCACACGTCCACATAAGATGAGGAACGAAGTGTGATTAAAGAGTTTTAGAATTGGGGCCCCAACGAGCTGTACTGGTGTTAGCGCTGGGGCACGCCGGAGTGAAGAGGTTTATAATAAGGCTTTACCTTTGCTGATCGCGTCTTGCGTTTGCAACGTCGCTACGGCGTCAAAAGCTATCATAAACAATTAAATAAAATATACCATTTTGTAATAAGAAGAGTGAAATAGCCGGCCGGACGCAAAACCCAAACGCAGTTTGCGCCTCCCCCACACGTAGTGACTTTGGCGTTACTTCTTTGGGGCTCCAAACATTTGGGGCCCCTATTCTAAAACTGTCTAAAACTGAGTAATGAACGAACGCCCATCGAAATCCACAGGGAAATGCAGCCCACGTGTGTGGAAAGGTGTCTCGCTTTGAGAAGTGTGAAGTCGTGGTGTTGTGAGTTGGCAAATTGCCGTGAAGACTTGGATGACAGGGAGCGTTCGGGGAGCCCCCTTGAGTCGCCGACTGAAGAAAGTGCCATCTCAAGTTTGGTTCTGCAATAGGACAAATGTCTGAACCGGTGTGGAGACTATGTGTAGAAATAGTGTAAGCTACGTAGAATTGCCCGTATATTTGTAGTGATCTGTATGTACCTTATTTTAGCTAAATACTTTGTGATTGGCCCTCATGCAGTAATTTATTTATAGCTATTGCCGAGGCGAAGTTATAACGCAGGGCCAAGCTCGCGCGGACAAGGAACGCGCGAATAACACAGGCTTCCAAAATCGAGGGTGACGTGGCGGTGATGCCCTCACGCAAGGCGTGGAACGGCAGGCGTAGCCTTTCGCCCGCTCCGTCGAGGTGCGCACCGGACATGGCGCCGCAGTCAATGCAGCTTCTTTGCTACAGATGTCGGCGTTTTGGTCAACGGCCCATTTGATGCTTTCGCATAAATAAAGGTAAAATGTCCTGAGCCTACGGACCGCTCCACCGAAAGTGATACTCACCGCGCCGTCCATGCACCAGCGAATGGGTTTGCGAGGAGTTCGATGAAAGCCTTAGATGCAAGCAGCATGCCCAACGGCCGCGTCCCGTTGGAGCCCCAGCGACGCAGCTCGTCCGGGAGGATTGGTACTGCATGAACACTTCTTGGCTCAGGATTTGCATGTTGCGAACACATTGAAATGCTGTCACGACCAAGTTCATAGCATTATCCTTTCTTCGAAACACAAATTTGTGAAATTTCCGAAAGTTACAGTGCTCGGCGAATAAGCCAATATTTTTTTCACGTGGTGCAGGTAGAAAATTTGCCAGATATATATAATGCACTAGAACCGCTAACTCGGGCGAGCTAGTACGTACATAAAAAAAGTCCAAGGAAGCCATGAAAAAAGTCACATGGGTGCAGGCCTTACTTCCAGATTTGCCGCCAGTCTATGCAGAAAAGCACACGAGACAACGGAAAAAAACAAAAATATCCCCTTCAGTCATAAATTATGTTTGACTATTGTAAATGTGTAAAATTTACTTAATTTTATGCCAAGGTGCTGGAGGCTCCATAGAAAGGAAGTCAAGGCGGGCCGAGAATGGTTGTGCGTTTTATATGGAGCTACCATAATTACATGGTAATTATATATTCATTTATTGTACAGTCAATAATGCTACATCTCTTCATTATTACATATTAAATCACCCGCTCGAATTACATGCACATCTTAATTATTTGGCACAAGCGTTGCAACAAGGGAAAGACATATCTTGAAATTACTACCGAAACGCCCGACTTGAAACGTGCCGTCAAACGCGGTAGTGCCTTCACGAAAGCAGTCGTGTAAGGCGATACATTTCTTAAGAAGTGAAGTGGGTGTACTTTAGGAAAACAATATGTTCAATTTACTCAATGCTTAATGTTCGTTGTCTATTCCTTGCAACCACGCCACAGTAATGGCAAAAAATAAGTCGCGTCCACAAACGTGTACGCCGTGACTGAAGAGGATATGTAAGTGAGGTTTCCTCTTGAGCTTGTTGGTTTTTCATTATGAATGTGTAGCAATGCGCGTAAAAAAAGGCAGACAAAAGGAAGGAACGCTGTTACACGCACGGAGTGCAAACTATCAGATTTCTCTGGCCGAGAAGAACGCGATGTTTTTCCTACCTTGTCACAAGCAACATTGCGCATCGCAACGAGGGCAGAACCACACTGAAAAAATTATGGCTCTCTTGGTAATCGAGAGAAGGTGTAAGCATTAAATTTGGTTGGAGATGATACTAGCGGCAATCTTAAAAGGGGCGGCACTCTTATAGAATGGTGGGGTGCGCCACAGCACGCGAAGCTCTTTCGGAGCTCACAGCGAGCGTCGGCCATCCGCGCCGGACGCCGGCGTGGTCACGCAGGGTGGCGACATTGCTCGAGCCGGTGAAAGACCCGCGGCACGGGGTGTTGAACAGGCAACGCAGTCTCCGCGCGAAAAGATGACAACCAAGTGTACGGTGCCCTGTATGTGCCTTTTGAACGTCGGTATTGCAAATGACAACCAAAATTTCAGCGTTCTAGAAGTTACAGCTTCAGTCATATAGTGAACAAACATTAGAAAGAACTCGGAAGCAATAATGTTTGTAACTTGTTTAGGTGGTAACTAGCGTAATTTGATACATTCCTGTACAAAGGATTGGGGTCCAATGACCGCATTTTCTTAACTTTTGTGCCCAGAGGATCAAGTTTTGTTCGTGTAACTTGCTCGGCTGTTCTCGTTAAAGTGCCCGTATAACGGGTCTGGCTTTTGTCTCAAGGTGAGACGAACGTCGCCGACAACTGCAGCTTAAGGGATTTATGCTTAAAAGCGTCCACACACATGTGTCGTGCCATTCGAATAGGCCATTTCCTTAGGGGATAAAGTCACAGCGCCCTGGCTAAAACGTTTGGCATTTAGTCTTGTGGTTCTGTGGGCCTCAATATTGTAGCGTGTCATTTCATTATTGTATTTTGCAATGAGAGTGCGATTCTTAAACGTTAAAAATGACTTCTTTGGAAAATTGGTGCTTAGATTTCCTAGGTATACGTCGTGGCGCGAAATACTTTCTTGAAAAAACACAGAACAAATGAAGATAGTGAAGCGCCAAACTACTAACTGTGTAATGACAGCCTGAAAAAACGTAGAGAAGAAAAGACAACTTCCGGTCATGCGCAGGGAGCCAAGGTGTGACAGAACAACATGGTCATGATAGCATACTTTGGATAAAGCACACTTCGGCGAAATATAATACGATAGATGTATCGCTGACACAATGAGACCCTTACTTTTTAATATAAAACGCTTCCAACAACTTCCTTGCACTTTGGTCCCTACTTTTGCCAAAAATAAATACTCGCTCAAAGCGTAACGTACGACAGGCTTTACAGTGCGCAGGAAGCTGCGCCTTGTCACACTTACAGATACTGTTAGCATGCTCCCTCTGTCGTTACTACAACGTTCCCTTTCTCCACCGTATGACTTGCCGCAATCAAGGGGTATCTCGTAGACCACCCCTTCAACACCGTCCCTGGTTTGGCGTGCTGCTTCTGGCAGCGCCGCGGTCCTTCGCGTGTTATCCGGAGTCACAATTGAGCTAACTTGTTGGGAGCCCAAAACACAACCGGAATGACATATCTGGTAGCTACCTTCTTCAGGTTATGGCTCACACGGGGCACACAAGGTACTACTTCTGGTTTTTCACGCTTTTACACTCGAACGAAAGAGAGCGTACACCCTCTGCACTACAGCGTTTGTTCACTTACCTCCAACAGCCCTAACCTTCGTCGAATTGGCCTCAACGGCAACCGTGCCTGATGGCGACTATGTCGTCGCACCTGTTCGTGATGTCCTCCTGGCGCGCGACATCTCTGTGCCACACTCCGTCGTAACCCTTGCCGCTAATTGGATGTGTCTCCCCGTTATCAATTTTGGCTTGAAGCCAGTTTTGCCCGAAGGCATAGCGTTGGTCATGCTCCTGTCAGTGAGAGACGACCACGTCACAGCTTTTGCAGCCGACGTGTCTCCAGATACTCCGGATTAGCCGCAGGATGCCTTGAACCTTGACGGCCCATTACGTCCCATGGTCGCTCTGGACTTCCCACCTGACCAAGCACCCGCCCTACATCGCCTTTTGCTTTCCTACCACGGCACATTTCACACTGACAATCGACCACTTGGCCAGACGCCTTTTGTTAAATATCGGATAAACACTCGTGAACCTGTTCCCATTCACCGCCGACCGTATCGCGTGTCCACGGCAGAGCGGCAAGTTATTCAGCAGGAGCTAAACAAGATGCTCGCCAGAGGCATTGTTGAGCCCTCTTCGAGTCCTTGGGCGTCGCCGGTCATGATCGCCAAAAAGAAAGATGGCAGGTGGCGTTTCTGCGTTGATTACCGCCTCCTTAACCGAATTACTAAAAAGGAGCTTTATCCTTTACCACGAATCGACTACGCTCTTGATTGCCTTCACAGTGAAAAATACTTTTCGTCCATCAACCTTCGATTTGACTATTGACAGATTTTCGCTGATGAGCAACACCAAGAAAAGACTGCTTTCGTCACTCTAGATGGCTTCTACCAATTCAGGGTTACGCCGTTCGGTTTATGCAATGCCCCCGCCACGTTCAAACGGATGATCGCCTCTCTTCTTCAAGGTTTCAAATGGTCAACTTGCCTTTGTTACCTCGACGAAGTCCTTGTGCTCTCTCCTACATTTGAGACGCACCTTGAGCGCGTGGTAGCTATCCTTGACGTCTTCCGCAAGGCTGGGCTCCAATTAAACTCATCGAAGTGCCACTTCGGACGCCGACTTATTCCAGTGCTAGGCCATCTAGTCGATGCTTCCGGAGTACAACCCGACCCGGAGAAGGTTCGAGCAGTAACGGCTTTTCCAGCGCCTCGGTCTGTCAAAGAAGTCCCGAGTTTTGTGGGGCTCTGTTATTTCCAACGGTTTGTGAAAGATTTCGCTGCAATCGCTCGACCACTCACCGAGCTTCTGAACAAAGACGCGCCTTTTACGTGGGGTCCCCTCAGGCTGCCGCATTTTCGCGCCTTATCACGATTCTCACCAATCCACCGGTCTTGGCCCACTTTCACCCGTCCGCACATACAGAAGTCCGAACCAATGTCACTGGTTATCGGATCGGCACCCTCTTATCGTAACGCCAACACGGACACGACCGCGTTATAGCCTGCGCTAGCCGTCTCCTGACACCTGCAGTACGCTACTATTCGATTACCGAGCGCGAATGTCTTCCTCTCGTCTGGGCTGTTTCAAAGTTCCGCCTATACTTCCATGGCAAGCCCTTCTCAGTAATCACAGAGCATCATGCGCTATGTTGGCTTTAGTCGCCCATGGATGCTACTGGCCGGCTTGGTCGTTAGGCCCTCCGACTACAAGAATATCCCTACACAGTGACTTAAACGTCGCGACGCCAACACCAGGACGCAGATTGCATCTCTCGCTACCCAGTCGAAGATGCGACCTCTAGGTCTGATACTAACACAGACTCCTGTGTTCTCTCTGTTTTTGCACTGCTCCATGTCGCCGACGAGCAGCGGCGAGACCCTTCCTTGCGTATCATCGTTGACCGCCTGGAATCGTCGATTGCCGACAGTTCCTTTCGCTGATTCACACTTCAAGACGGCGTACTCTAGCGCCACAACGTTCACCCCCACGACCCTGCATTACTCCTTGTGATGCCTAAACACCTTCGCTGGGCTGTTCTCCACGAACTTCTCGACCTCCCCACTGCCGATCACCTGGGTGTGTCACGTACCTACGACCGGATCCGCCGACGCTTCTTTTGGCCAGGGCTTGCTCGCTGCGTTCGAAGATACGAAGCTGCGTGTGATAAATGCCAGCGACGCCGTGGCCGTGACCGTGGCCGGACATTCCCATCAAATGTTATCGCGGACATGCTACATTCGACATGCGATTCCTATCAAAAGTTATCGCGGACTGTTCCACGAGGCACAAACTATCCACGTCATATCATCCGCAAACAAATGACTTCACGTAGCGTCTCAATTGCACGTTCACAGACATGCTCGCGAAATATGTCTCTTCTGACCACACTGACTGGGACCTCGCTCAGCCATTTCTCACATTTGCTTATAATTCCTCGTGCCACGACACCATCGATTATTCCCCATTTTTCCTTCTGTTCGGCCGAGAACCAGCACTACCCCTCGATACAACCCTCCCTGTTCACGCGGCACCGACCAGTGAATATGCACTTGACGCCACCGCCCGCTGTGCCCATGCAAGGGAAATTGCTCGTGAGCTTCTTTTGAAATCGTAAGAGTCAAAGGCGTTTGTACGACCGGCGACTCCGAGACGTGCACTTCCTGCTTGGTTTTTTGGTGCTTCTATGGTCTCTGTCGCGTCAGGTCGGCCTGTCAGAAAAACTGCTGTTTCGTGACAGAGGCCTATGCCGAGTGATTCGTGTCTCCCGTCACCTACGAGATTGCCCCTGACACCCCATCTGCTTCCCAGTCCAGTGATATCGTGCAGGTTACACAACTTAAGCAGTATGACCCTGCCAGTGATGACATTTAGACGCTCCGGGACGTCGCTTCTGCCGCCCGGGGATTACGCTACACGCGTGTGATATTTGATTGTTTAAACGAGGCGCGTGGGTGCCATCATTCCAGAAAACAAGAGGAAGAAGAAACTGGGCTCACATTGTGAATTTAACTGGTCAGCGCTGCAACCGCGTCCTTCGCGTAACAATATTATCCAAAAACACCTCAGAGGAGGTAACACCTATGTTTCCGGCCACATATGAATCCTAATCAATAGCCTCGTGACTAAAATTATTTAGTGACAGTATGCTGACCTGCTCTTTCGTGTAGGTTACCTGAATTGTCTTAGTTGCGAGATATGTTCTACAGGAGAGTTCGCGTACCTGTATACCCTCTCAATGTTTGTCTTAATCCACACACCCTCAATACCACCTGGCGCTTCTAGAGTGAAAAAAAAAACGATGTTTAGCTTGACCAGAAGAGTCACGCCTGCGCCTCTTCCATCTCGATCCCTCCTAACCAACGTGTAGCCAGGTGGTGCAATTTCACTATCGGGTATCTTTTTATGCAACCATGTTTCTGTAAAAGGATAGACAGTTGGGCGAGTTCGTACGGTAACATGATCTTGAATTATAGTGCGAAATGATACAGACAGAGACTAGAAGCAGACAGAATGAGCTCTATCCAAAATATAGCGGTCGTTTTGTCTCCTTCTAGTCTCTGTCTGTGTCACTTCGCGCTACAATTCAAGATCATGTTTCTGTAGTTACAGCAATGTCAGGTTCATGATCAATAACTAGAGCTCCAAGCGCATGTGCTTTGCTTAACACTCTTCTAGCACTGAAGTCGAGTATTTTGAAACCCACAAGTTGACCCTGCCCACGGCAATTATCACTTACTCCAGAATGACTTCCCAGCTTTCACCGTTCCACATGCTCTTCATTGCAGCAGTACAACAATTTGTTTACCCTAAGCCTAGGAAAGAGGAGCTTTACCTATATCTTTCCTTCTTTTCCTTACTTACCGAGCGCGATATGTTTTTTCTTATTCCCTGAACTCTTTTAGATAATCCTCTGTGATACTATAATACGTATCGCTCATTTATCAGAAATTCTGCAAAGCATTCATTCTACCTCTATAATCTGCCATCCTCAGGATGACAGAACTAGTTCTACCAGGAGGTTTCTTGCATTACCTGTGAACTCCTTCAATAGTAGTCACATTCACTTTTCTAATAGCGCAAAAAATTGCGTGTTTTGCTTTGCTTACAAGGGTTTCTACCTTCTCATGTTCATCTTCAACTATTCCTGTAATGATAAGGTAATTTTGTCGATTATCCAAATCATCCACATATTTGACCAGACTAGCTGTTTGAGTACTGCGGCCAGCCACAATTGTTTCAAGAGTTGCGAGACTGTTCCAAGTCTCTACTAGGCTTTCTACCTTAGTTTCAATAACGTGAAACCTGTTCTGCATGTCTAAGAATCTTGCTTCAAACGAGTCTTTCTTTTGCTGAACCACGGAAAGTTTAGGCAAAATTTCCTTCTGATTCTGGAGCGAGCCCTAACACTTCTCTTCTATTGACGCGAAATAAGTTTGCACGTGATGACACGGGACCTTTAGGGCGAGAACGACGAAGTTCGTGGTTGCTCGTGTGCTCTCCGAGGACCAGCCATCGCTGAAGGCAGACGTTTTTTTG
Source organism: Dermacentor variabilis (assembly GCF_050947875.1). Lineage (NCBI taxonomy): Eukaryota > Metazoa > Arthropoda > Arachnida > Ixodida > Ixodidae > Dermacentor > Dermacentor variabilis. The sequence continues at coordinate 5,423,211 of NW_027460280.1, forward strand.
TCAATCTGTCGGTGGTAACCTGTTTTACTTGTAATAGTTGAGTGACATTTCTGGTGGACGCGCAGGGTACGGTCGATGTTAAAATCTCCGGAGCATACCCCAGACCTAAACCCGGCGAGTAGTTCAGCCGAGCTTGCCCCTGTGCACGTACGTGCCAGCCGACGTCTCCAGGGACTCCCGCCACGGCACGGTCTGCTACCCGAACGAACTAGTATGACGAACCAACCACCTCCTGCCACTCCTGCAGCATCACACGTTGTCGTCAATCACATCCGGACGCGGAATCTGTTCCACGGAAGTGCTTCAGAGGACGCCGATGACTGGCTTGACCATTTTGACCGGTTTGCCAACCTCAACGACTGGAACCACGAGCGTTATCTACGCTACATGTACTTCGCTCTTGAGGATTCCGCGAAAACAGTTTGAGAACCACGAGGCGACACTGACGTCATGGGAAGAATTTCGTAGGCAGTTCCTCAATGCCTTCGCCAGGGCGGACAGGAAGGAGAGGGCGGAGTTAACGTTGGAGGCAAGAATTCAAGCCCGAATCTGCGAGTGACGGCGTACGTAGAAGACATGAATCGCCTTTTCAGACTTGCGGACCCTTCTATGACTGAAACAAAGAAGGTGCGCCGTCTAATGCGCGGCGCAAAAAAGATCAAATCTTTGCTGGCCTCATTCGAAATCCGACGAAGACACTTGCAGAGTTCTATGACGAAGCCACTACTATGGAAAAGGCCCTTCAACAGCGGGCCAGGCAAAACAACCGCGACGCCATGATTTCAAGGGAGCTCTCTGCCGTTACCCTCGGTAACGACGTTGGCGCCTTGCGAGAACTCATCAGGGCTGTCGTCAAGGAGGAATTGCAGAAGATGCAGACGACCACTGCCCCTGTGGGACAACTTTTCATTACGGTAATGGTACGCGCCGAGGTCCGACAGGCCGTCCATATTCCTGGACAGTACGAGGCACCACAGCAGGGACCACACGCAGAAATGAGTTACGCTGAAGCAGTACACCGTCCGCCACCCTCAAGTGCGTGCAGCTTGGTACACCCCACTCAACAAATGGACGTAAGCTTCAGGCCGCCTCGCAGCCCACCGCACCTCGCCGAAGCAAGGACTAGGAAGAGCGACTTCTGGCGCACCACAGACTACAAGCCCCTTTGTTTTCATTGTGGCGAAGCCGGACACATCTACAGAATGTGTCCTTATCGTCATGTGGGGCTCCGTGGATTCTCGCCCACGACCTGGTGAGCGGCCACCGGAAATAGAGAGTTTCGGCGCGAATCGTCGCAATGTTGATCAGCGATGGCAGGAGCCCCGTTCGTCGTCTCCTGCTCGTTACTGGTCACCATCACCAAGCCAAGCCTTTACTCGCGGCGCTCTGAGACGCCGCTCGCCTAGCCCGGCTGGTCGGGAAAACTGAGTTCAGCGACCTCTGGAGGTGAGGCCGCTGACGACGACCGTACGCAAGATCCTCGACTACGACGACAACGACGAGAACAGAACGACGCAGACGCACAGACGGAGTCAAATACCTTACGAGAGGTAGTAACGTCGAATATTCCCGTCACGATAGACGACGAAGAAATAACGGCGTTAATCGACACTGGAGCGGACACCTCAGTTATGAGCATTAACCTTGCCTGCAAGCTGAAGAAAGTTTCTACCGAGTGGACTGGCTCGCAGATTCGCACTGCAGGAGGCATCAGCGCGAGTGAGCATTCGTGGGTTTACGTACCTCGGAGATTTCGTTATTCTCCCAAGCTGTTCCAGGGATCTGATTCTGGGAATGGACTTTCTGCAGGCTAATGGAGATGTGATTAACTTACAAAAGTCGCGGGTAACGTTTTCAACGGTGCAGGCCTTAGCAGGGAGCAGCACTGACGACACGTATGTCAACGCTTTGAGGATTGTTGACGAGAACATCACGGTGCCGCCAAGGAGCAGCGTAGTGACCCTCGTTACCTGCGGCGCATTCGACGGCTATGAGGGTATTGCCGAGGCAAATATCCCGCTGCTGCTCGAAAGGCACATCTGCATCGCCCGGAGCCTTGTTCGAATCCAGCATAAGTGCTCGCAAGTTTTGTTGACAAACTTCAGCCATGAGTATCAGCACGTCCCTCAAGGTACAGCTGTGACATTCCTGAACGACATTGCTGACTTCTCCGACATCAGCACGTCACAAGTGACTTCACCGGATGCAACAACTCACGCCAGCCTGAATACCCGTCTCCACATTAATGCTGACTTAGCAGATGTACAGAAGGATCAGCTGCTGGGCCTGCTGACAGAATTCTCCGGCTGTTTTTCCACGGAATCCAAAGTCCAGCGCCCTTACGTTTCTCAACACCGGATCGTCACAGAGGAGTCGGCGCGGCCTGTTCGTCAGCATCCGTATCGCGTGTCACCTATGGAGCGGTAGGCGAATAAGCGTCAAGTTCAAAAATTGCTAAATGATGAAGTCATCCAGCCGTCGACAAGTCCATGGACATCGCCTGTCGTACTAGTAAAAAAGAAAGACAACGCACACCGCTTCTGCATTGACTACAGACGGCTTAACCGAGTCACCAAACGCGATGTTTATCCCCTGCCACGGATCGATGACGCTTTGGACCGTCTGCGACATGCTCAGTTCTTTACTTCGTTAGACCTAAAGTCAGGCTACTGGCAAATCGAAGTGGACGAGCGTGACCGTGAAAAAACGGCCTTCGTGACTCCCGATGGGCTGTACGAATTTAAAGCGCTGGCTTTCGGTCTCTCTTCCGCTCCTGCTACTTTCCAATGAGTGATGGACACTAAACTGGTTGGACTAAAGTGGCAGACGTGTCTAGTGTACCTAGACGACGTTGTTGTGTTTTCCAGCACGTTCGATGAACATCTAGCCCGGCTACGAAGTGTCCTTACCGCAACAGGCAAGGCCAACCTCACCATCAAGCCTGAAAAATATTACTTTGGCTTCCAGGAACTCAAGTTTCTAGGCCACGTGGTCAGCTCCCAAGGATCACGACCAGACCCAGAAAAACTCGCTGCCGTTGCCGAGTTTCCTCGGCAACGGCAGCGAGTTTTAATTTAACACCTTAGACTTCTGTCAACCAAAGGACCAGGCAGGATTCCGTAAAGGCTACTCAACAATAGACCATATTCACACTATCAATCAAGTGATAGATAAATGTGCAGAATATAACCAACCCTTATATATAGCTTTCATTGATTACGAGAAAGCGTTTGATTCAGTCGAAACCTCAGCAGTCATGGAGGCATTACGGAATCAGGGTGTAGATGAGCCATATGTAAAAATACTGGAAGATATCTATAGCGGCTCCACAGCCACCGTAGTCCTCCATAATGATGATGATGTGTGGTGTTTTGTGGCGCAGGGGCCAGATTTGGCCAAAGAGCGCCATGACAAATGGTGGTGTTAACGATGTAGTATGGAAGATGTGACTTGGCTGTAAAGTGGCCTAAAAATAGTCGCTGTAAAGTGCGTAAAATCTACGTGCTATAAAATTATGGCAATGACTAATGACGAAGACTCTGAAGATTAAAATCCATCGTAAAAGAATGATGCATTGTTTAAAATATTCGAGACGTTAAATTGCTTACAGCACTACTGCCTCGCCAGAGCCCTTGAACCACAAGGGCCTAGAGGCATGTGCTATTCAAAATAATTATCGCAGCGGCATCCTCTGAAGAGAGGAAGCGCTACGAACGTGTGGGGCTAATAACATGCAACACAACATCTTTCAAAAAAGCTAAGATGGCGTTGGTGTCAAAGAGTGGTTCTGGACCAAGTAACATAACAGGATGAAAGGGGATGTGGTGCCTGTATGCTAAGAGAAAATGTTTTTTTCTTTCGGGTTCGGCTTCCCGACACTCCAGTAGGACCTGGAGGACGGTCAGCCTCTCCCCGCATCTACCACAGGTTGGAGGCTCGTTTCCCGTGAGTAAGAAGTTATGTGTGCCAAAAGTGTGTCCTATTCTTAGACGGCAGAATAGGACATCTGTCCGGCGGGATTTTGTTATAGGAGGCCAGAAAGCTAATTGTGGCTTTATTACATGCAGTTTATTATTTGTTTCCATGTCCCACGAGCGTTGCCAGTAGTTCCGCAGTTTTCTGCGCAAGTAGGGCCTCAGATCTGTGACAGGGACTGCTGCGGTAGGATTTACAGAATACGATGCAATTGATGTGGCCATCTGGTCCGCCAGAACATTGCCTTCGATGCCCCTATGACCGGGCACCCAGCATATGATGACATGCTGGTTACATATATAAGTTTTACATAGGAAGGAATAGAGTTCGTTGATGACTGGGTTTTTGTGCTTAGAAAATTACATTAAGGCCTTCACAGCACTTAGGGAGTCCGTATATATAACTGATTTCTCGAGTTCTGATTTCTTTATATACTTTACAGCCGACAGCAGTGCGTAGGCCTCAGCCGTAAAGATGCTTGTTTCCGGATGCAGTACATCGGATTCCGAGAAGGATGGGCCGACGGCTGCATAGGACACCCCCTCGCGTGACTTCGATGCGTCTGTGTAGAACTCCGCGCAGGAGTGTTTGTATTGGAGTTCCCGGAAATGCATTTGTATTTCAATCTCTGGAGCGTGTTTTGTGACTTGCATGAAAGATGTATCGCATTGTATCAACTGCCACTCCCAAGGAGGTAGCAGCTTGGCTGGATTCATTAGGCGAAGTTCGAGGAGTGGAACATGCATTTCATGACTAAGCTCCCTCACACGCAGCGAGAAAGGCTGTCTTACGGAAGGACGATTACGAAACAGTGTAGCATATGTCATATCATTAACGGTGTTAAAACAGGGATGTTCAGGATTAGAATGGACTTTCAAAAAATATGTTTGGCTGATGTATGTTCTCTGGATATGAAGTGACCACTCATTCGATTCTGCATATAAACTTTGTACGGGACTCGTTCTGAAAGCTCCTGTGGCTAAACGGATACCCAGATGGTGAACAGGGTCTAGCATCTTTAGCGCCCTCGGGGAGGCAGAGTTATATACCACGGCACCATAATCTAATCGTGACCGGATGAGGCTCTTATAGAGATTCATTAGGCACTTCCTGTCACTACCCCACGTCGTCTGGGATAGAAGTTTCATTATGTTCATTGCTTTTAGACACTTTTCTTTAAGATGTTTAATGTGTGGGACGAAAGTGAGTCTATTGTCGAGTATAACACCTAGAAATTTGTGCTCTTTGTTTACAGGTATCTGTTGTCCACACATTTCCAAGCAAGGATCCGGAACCAGGCCTCTCTTCCTTGTAAACAGCACGCAAGAACTCCTTTGAGGATTGATTTTAAAACCATTTTTCTCTACCCACCCTGACACCTTGTTCAAACCATGCTGTACCTGTCTCTCGCATACTGCGAGGTTACAGGATTTGAAGCCTATTTGAATGTCGTCCACATAGACAGAATATAAAATGGCCGGTGGTAAGGAAGCACGAAGTGTTGTCATCTTAACAATAAAGAGTGTGCAACTGAGCACGCCACCCTGGGGTACACCGGTTTCTTGTATAAAAGGACGTGACAGCACATTGCCTACTTTCACGCGGAAGGTACGATTGGACAAGTAGCTTTTTATTACGTTTAGCATATTACCATGAATGCCCATTTCTGACAAATCTCTCAAGATTCCGTAGCGCCAGCTCGTATCGTACGCCTTCTCCATATCGAGGAATATCGATAAGAAAAACTGTTTGTGTACAAACGCGTCACGAATATGTCCTTCAATACGTACAAGATGGTCGGTTCTGCAGCGCCCTTGTCGGAAGCCACACTGATAGGGATCAAGCATTTTGTTTTGTTCAAGAAAATGAATGAGTCGCCGATTTATCATTTTTTCAAAAAGCTTACACAGGCAGCTTGTAAGAGCTATCGGACGATAGCTTGCCGCCATGGATGGGTCTTTCCCCTGCTTCAAAACAGGGACCACAATTGCTTCTTTCCATGCAGTCGGAAAGTATCCTGCAGCCCAAATAGTGTTAAAAATTGTGAGTAGTGTAACTTGGGTGTCATTGTGTAGGTTTTTGATCATTTCATACATGATTTTGTCAGAACCCGGTGCGGAGCTCTTGCATAATCTCAAGGCAGCTCTGAACTCGGCAATACTAAATGGACAGTTGTATGGTTCATTCTTTCGACATTTTCCTATTAGTGGCTTACATTCTTCTATTTGTTTGTATTTGAGGAAGGATTCTGAATAATTTGTTGAACTTGACACGCTCTGAAAGTGCTCCCCAAGTGAGTCTGCCTGGTCTTGCAGCATATCACCCTGTGTGTTTACCAGAGGGAGTGAATATGTTTGTCGCCTTCTAATTCTATTTACGCGGTTCCAGACTTTCGCCTCATCTGTAAACGAGTTAATACTTGATAAAAAGTTCTGCCAACTTTCTCTTCTGGCCTGCCTGCGGGTTCTCCTGCCTTGAGATTTTACTTTCTTAAAGTTGATAAGGTTCTCTGCAGTGGGGGAGGCGCGTAGCAACCCCCACGCTTTGTTCTGTTTCTTACGAGCAATCCTACATTCGTTGTTCCACCACGGGACACGCCGTCTGCATGTCAAACCACTTCCTTCAGATATGCATTTAGATGCGGCATCTATTATGAACGCTGTAACATACTCCACAGCAGCATCAATTCCTAACGAGGACATGTCATCCCATGATATACTAGTTAAGTTTCGGAATTTCTCCCAGTCTGCTGTCTCAATCTTCCACCTAGGAGCCTGTGGTGGATATTCGTCTTCTTTAAGTGTTCTTAATAGTATGGGGAAATGGTCGCTTCCGTAAGGATTATTCGTAACTTCCCATTCGAGTTCAGGCAGTATGGACGGGGAAACTATGCTCAGATCAATTGAAGAAAAGGTGTTGTTTGCAAGACAGTAATATGTGGGATTCTTCTTATTCAGAAGGCACGCTCCAGAAGAAAAAAGGAACTGTTCAACGAGACGACCTCGCGCATCTATACGAGAGTCGCCCCACAGGGAGCTGTGCGCATTGAAATCGCCAAGAACAACATAAGGTTCTTGCAATTGATCTATAAAGGATTGGAATTCATGTTTCGTTAATTTGTAGTGTGGGGGTACGTAAAGCGAGGAAATGGTGACGAGTTTATTTAGAAGAACAGCTCGAACCACCACTGCTTCAAGGGGCGTTTGTAGCTGTAAATGCTGACAGGAAATACTTTTATGAATAAAAATGGCAACACCGCTTGATGATACGACAGCATCATCGCGATCTTTGCGGAACTTGACATAAGGTCGGAGAAAGCTTGTGTGTTGTGGTTTTAAGTGTGTTTCCTGTAGACACAGCACTTTTGGATTGTGTTTTTGGATAAGCTCTTGCACGTCATCAAGGTTCCTAAGAAGACCTCTAACGTTCCATTGAATAATTTGTGTATCCATATTGAAGGTTAAAAGTGCTGTGTGTATGGAAACAGGTGATGCCTTAGGTTACAGAGCTCTTTCGAGGCCCTGTAACAGGGGTTCTGCCCTTTCTGGAGCGTTCGAGTGAGCCTCGCCGCTCCTTAGGCGCTTGGTGCGCCTTGGGGATAGGTGTAGTGTCCATTGCCTCTTGTGAGGCGCCGGACACGTGCTCTTGCGAGCGGGAAATTACCAGCGAGGGTCCCGCCTTGGAGGGCAAGACCCCTGCGCCCACCAGCCCGGAGGTCGATGGGGCTCCCTGGGGGATTTGGCTGCGCCGGCCGTTGCCAGCGCTGGAAGGGGCCGGGGAGGTTGGGGCAGCCTCGGCTGCGCCCACCTTCGGGGTCGGTGGCCCTGTCTGCTGTGTTGACGGAGCAGCGCTAGCTGCAACCGCCGCGGGGGCAGATGGCGTTGCTGCCGACTCACGGCTTGTGGGTGGGACAGCCGCCGGAGGCCGTTGTGACGCTGCCCCCTGACGCGCCACTTCGGCAAAGCTAGCCTTAGGTAGGTATGCAACCCGCCTGCGTGCCTCTTCGAAAGATATGTTTTCTTTAACCTTGATTGTAACTATTTCGTTTTCTTTTTTCCAAGACGGGCACGACCGCGAGTACGCGGCGTGCTCGCCATCACAGTTCACGCAGTGTGGAGCGTTTTCGCATGTTTCAGAGGTGTGTTCTTGGGCACTACATTTAGCACACGTTTGGCGGCCTCGGCAGCTCTGCGAGCTGTGACCGAAGCGTTGGCATTTGAAACAACGCAGTGGGTTTGGCACGTACGGCCTAACGCGGAGCTTGATGTACCCGGCCTCGATTGACTCGGGCAAGATACTTGATCCAAAAGTAATTATTAGGTGCTTCGTCTGAATCTCTTTACCATCCCGCCTCATCTTAATTCTTCTGACGTTGATCACATTTTGTTCGCTGAAGCCCTCCAGGAGTTCCGCTTCAGTCAGCTCAAGCAAATCATCATCTGACACAACACCACGGGTGGTGTTCATTGTACGGTGAGGGCTTACTGTTATGGGGGTCTCCCCAAATGACACTAGTTGCGGTAGTTTCTCATATTGTTTTACATCGCGGAGCTCCAAGAGGAGGTCGCCGCTTACCATCCTCGACACCTTGTATCCTGGACCAAAAACATCATTGAGGGACTTTGAAACAAGGAATGGAGAAATGTTTCGCACTGCTTTGTTTGGCTTTTCGGAATGAATAACGTGGAAGCGGGGAAAATTCTGGGTTTGGCGTCCAAAAAACTTGAAGACATCTTCGGTGCGCCCTCGTTTCTGAGGGCGATCAGCAAGGGAAGGGAAAGAAGTTTCCATGGAAAAATGTATACATTCGGCAACAGCGCCGACCGCCCACCACGGAGCCCAACAAGGGGACGCGGCAGAGCTTGCATGCAAGTCTGCACGACGCCAGTCGTACGCCGTCACTATAACCGAATATGGTGTACCCAAGCTTGGATAGCCACACAGGGTTAACCCTTGCCGCCAGGAGAAAAGAAGTAATAAGATGAGAGAAGGAGACAGGAAAGGTCAAAAAGTGGGAGATAAAGATGAAGATTCGAAGAGGGAGAGACAGGAAAAGGCGACTGCCGATGTCCTCCAGGTGGGTCAGTCTGGAGGTGCCGTCTATGTGAAGCCGAGGCCGAAGAGGTGTGTTGCCTCCGCCGGGGGGCCTTAAAGGTCCGAATACCCAGCATCGGCTCAACCCCCAGGATCGCCTTTTCCCCAGACACGGCTAAGCCGCGCACGGCTACACGCGGGAGGGTCCAACCCTCGTGTGCTCGGGTACGTGGTGTCGCAACACACCAAACGCCTGCTGACGCAGACGCCCCTGCGGGTATAGTCCTCCATAAAGCAAGCAACAAAATCTCAATAAAGAAAGGCGTCAGGCAGGGAGATACGATATCTCCAATGCTATTCACAGCGTGTTTACAGGAGGTATTCAGAGACCTGGATTGGGAAGAATTGGGGATAAAAGTTAATGGAGAATACCTTAGTAACTTGCGATTCGCTGATGATATTGCCTTGTTTAGTAACTCATGGGACCAATTGTAATGCATGCTGACTGACCTGGAGAGGCAAAGCAGAAGAGTGGGTCTAAAAATTAATATGCAGAAAACTGAAGTAATGCTTAACAGTCTCGGGAGAGAACAGCAATTTACAAAAGCAGCTAGGCACTGGAAGTCGTAAGGGAATACATCTACTTAGGGCAGGTAGTGACGGCGGATCCGGATCATGAGACGGAAATAATCAGAAGAATAAGAATGGGCTGGAGTGCGTTTGGCAGGCATTCCCAAATCATGAACAGCAGGTTGCCGTTATCCCTCAAGAGAAAAGTATATAATAGCTGTGTCTTACCAGTACTCACCTACGGGGCAGAAACCTGGAGGCTTACGAAAAGGGTTCTACTCAAATTGAGGACGACACAACGAGCTATGGAAAGAAGAATGATAGGTGTAACGTTAAGGGATAAGAAAAGAGCAGATTGGGTGAGGGAACAAACGCGAGGGAATGACATCTTAGTTGAAATAAAAAAAAAGAAATGGGCATGGGCAGGACATGTAATGAGGAGGGAAGATAACCGATGGTCATTAAGGGTTACGGACTGGATCCCAAGGAAAGGGAAGCGTAGCAGGGGGCGGCAGAAAGTTAGGTGGGCGGATGAGATTAAGAAGTTTGCAGGGACGGCATGGCCACAATTAGTACATGACCGGGGTTGTTGGAGAACTATGGGAGAGGCCTTTGCCCTGCAGTGGGCGTAACCAGGCCGATGATGATGATGATGATGATGATGATGATGATGATGATGATGAAAGAAAAAAAGGCTGTTCAGCGGTTCCTGGGCCTCTGCACTTACTACCGTCGTTTCCTTGAAGGCTTCTCAAGGATTGCTGAACCACTCACGAGACTGACGTGACAAGATGTGCCCTTTGCGTGGACGGAAGACCAAGAGCAGGCCTTCACCGAATTGCGTAAACGCCTTCAATCCGCTCGTGTGCTGGCGCATTTTCATGACCCCTCGCCAACTGAAATACACACCGACGCCAGCAACGTAGGACTCGGGGCCGTTCTGATTCAATGGCAAGATAGCGCAGAACGTGTAATTGCGTACGCGAGTTGTAGTCTGACAAAAGCAGAAGCTAATTATTCAACGACCGAAAAAGAATGCTTAGCAGTCGTGTGGGCCATCAGTAAGTTCCGACCCTACTTATACGGCCGGACATTTTGAGCGATCAGCGATCACCACTCGCTCTGCTGGCTTGCCACTCTACGATACCCGTCAGGTCGCCTCGCTTGTTGGAGCCTCCGCCTCTAGGAATACGGCATAACTGTTGTCTACAGATCCGGCCTTAAGCATAGCGACGCTGACTGCTTGTCACGTTCTCCTATTCCCTTGACATCCTCCGACTTGGAGCTAGATTTGCCGTTTCTTGGTGTCGTCGACGTGGTGCGCATGGCTGACTATCAACGTGCAGACTCTGAGCTGCTTCCAGTCATCCGATATGTCGAGGGAGCTGGCGTTGTTGTCCCACGCCCACTTTCACGAGGATTGACGTAGTACTGCCTGCGAAACGATGCCCTTTACAAGAAAAATTTCAAGAACAACCAGGAAACGTTCCTTCTCGTCGTTCCGACGGCACTGTGCGAGGACGTTTTACAGGCGTGTCACGAAGGTCCCTCTGACGGCCACTTAGGCTTCGCGAGGACATTAGCGCGCATACGGCGACAATACTATTGGCCACACCTATTTTCGTCGGTTCAGCGCTATGTGCGAACGTGCCGAGCCTGTCAGAGGCGTAAAGTTCCACCCGTCAAGCCTGCCGGCCTCCTTCAGCCTTTTGATCCGCCTCCGGCGCCGTTCCAGCAAGTGGGAATGGACCTTCTTGGGCCGTTGTCCACGTGATCCTTGCAAAATGAGTGGATAATCGTGGCAACTAACTATTTAACTCGGTATGCGGTGACGAAAGCTGTGCCGCGGGGAACTGCTGCTGAAGTCGCCAGCTTCTTCGTCCACAACATCGTGCTTCGCCACGGTGCACCCGCTGTACTCATTACTGACCACGGTGCAGCGTTTACAGCGGCGTTATTGCAACAAGTCGTCACACTGACGCACACCGACCACCGAAAGACCACAGCCTATAATCCGCGAACTAACGGCTTAACAGAGCGCCTAAACAGAACATTAGCCGACTGTGATGTGTGGTGCGCGACACGGTGCGGTGATTGGGACGGTCAGGAGCAGACGACACTGAGTGCACGCGCGCTGAGGTGGAAGAAGGAAAACAACGACGCCGAAGAGCGTCCGGCACGAGAACGCGCAGCGCATGAAAAACAACAAAGAGAAGAAAAGCAACCAATTAGAAAAGACCACGTGGCGTCGGGCAGCCAATCCGAGAATGCCAAATCGGCCAGACAAGAAGAAAAAGCGTGATGCGCTGGCAGAAGGAGAGGACACGCAAGGAGACGCAGGGGAGACGCCAGGAGAGCTCCAGGAAGTAACAGCAGGAGGAGGTCAACCACCGGAGCGGGCGTTGAAGATGGGCCGTCGGGTTCCCGACCCGAGCCCACCAGGACTTCACCCGACCGGGGCCTCCTGCCAACCTGTTCCTGTGCGTCGCCCGTCTACCTGAGCGAGCCGCCAGCTCCTCAAGGCCGGTGAGCTTCTGCGCCAGTGGGCAGGACGAGAACAGTCGGGCTTCGGGCCCGAGTTCTAAGCCAGCTGCCCGGCCAGAACGCCACCCCCGTCTGTCGTGTCGCCTGCTGGCCGAGGCCGCCGTTCGAGCTTCTGCGCCCGTGGGCGAGACAAGAGCAGTCGGGCTACGGGCCCGAGCTCTACATCCAGCTGCCCGGCCTGAACGCCGCCGCCGTCTACTCCTGCCACCAAGCCACCTTCTTTACCTCGCCTAGCCAGAGATGGCGCGCTCCGGTCGCCCGGTCGGTCAGCTTACGCCGCAACCTATGATGAGACCGGCGCCACTCCTTTCGCCAGCTTGTCGCCGCGTCGCCACGTCGAGACTGTTACGCGTCCCTGCACTCATGGGAAGCTCGGACTCGCGCACCCGTTAACCTCATGCAAGCCCATATGTGTTCCCTACCGCATTGTCTGCTTGAGTGTTTATTTTAGGCATGCTTTCTGTTTCCTTCTATTTACTTTATGCCTCTTTTTAGTTTGATTAAAAGTCTTTGTGTGTGTGTTCAAACCGACGGCTTTGTCAACGGAACCACAAGGAACCACAACGGAACCACAAGGAATGACACCACTGAAGATTTCGCCGAGAAAGCCGAGGAAGCTCGCCAGCTTGTTCGGAATCGCATCCGCACCCAGCAGAATACCGACGCCTACCGTTACAACCGGACACGACGGAATGTCCAGTACTTACCAGGCGACCGCGTGTGGGTGTGGACACCTATCCGACACCGTGGGCTCTCAGATAAGTTGTTGCGCCAGTATTTCGGCCCCTAGGAAGTTGTACGTCACCTCAGTGATGTGAACTGCGAGGTGGTGCCTCCAAGCTCTGAACCTGGTTCGAAACGACACCGCCGCCGTGCTGAAGTCGTCCACGTAGTACGGATGAAGCCGTACTACGCACGCGAGGGATAAGCAACCCTCACAAACAGCTTCAGCATAGTGTACATTCCTGCATGGTTTTTTTTTTGTCTTTTCATGTTGGCACTCTTGCCGATAGTGCGCGTCCGCTGCCCTTGAGACGACCGGGCCGGTCGCTTTTGGGAGGTGAGCAATGACGCGAAATATGTTTGCACGTGATTACACGGGGCCCTTAAGGCGAGAACGACGAAGTGCATGGTTGCGCGCACGCTCTCCGAGGACCAGCCATCGCTAAAGGCAGACGGTTTTTTTTTGCCAATCTGTCGGTGGTAAACTTTTAGTTGTAATAGCTGGGCGACACTATTATTAGTCCTGGATGCGTCTCCTCATCCCAAGAAAGTCTCAACAGGCCCGCAATGGAACAAAGTCGCACATACAGTCAACGACAACTCCTGGGTACAACAGCCCTATGAGACCAAGAAATTCTCTATGAAATCCTTTTTTTTTGGTGGGGGAAGCCCCAATCTGCAAAATAAGGTTACATTAGCATGCTCGCCACGCCGATGATGTTGCAAACTGGCCATTGCATCAACAACGACCCGTTTGTTTGTCATTAAAACGAGGACATGGTAGGGGTCGCTGATAAACTAAGCCTTCGTTACATTGCAGAAATTTGGTTTGCTGTTTTTTATACATCTTTTCTTTTCGTTTCCGCTTGGGTTAGTAATTTAACATACTTTTACAAGTCTATTCGGTGTGGAAAAGACGACCCTAACGTGCTCTTTGGGCATCTTGTTTATGTTGTGTGGCACATTATAGGTATGCGGTATCACAGTGATTTTTTTTTACCTTTGTCCATCACTTGGGAGGTGGGGCGCACGGTGGAGCCGGATATTCTCATATTCCTGAGGACTTTCTCCGCTACAGACTCCCACGTGCCTCAGGTAACTTGTTTCTAAAGAACATGAAGTTTGCTGGCAGAAACTTCGACGTATTATCTGTAGGCAAGATTTTTCCAGGGCGTTCTGGAGGCCAAGATTGGCGATTGCCGTTTTTGTTAGTTTCGAATGGGATTATTTCAATGGGAGAATACGTTTGTTATTAAGGGTTCGCAGCCCCAACATAGTGGCTTTCTTTAAAAAAAGCTTGATATCAAGAAAATACATTCTCTCTTCGCTGAGAAGTTCATGAGTGATTTGCAAGGTGTTTAAGAATTTCTTTTGCAGATTCTCGGCTAAAATTTTGCGGGTCACACTCTAAAAGAAACAACATATCGTCAACAAATCCGAAACGTTTAACCACCTTCGTGGATCAAAGATTAGCCTCTAAGCAAGTTCTCAAGCTCCGATAAAAATAGATTGCTCAGGAACGAGGCTATGCAGGAACCTATGCAGACCTCTTTTTTTTGTACAAGGTCCCATTTGATAAAAATGGATTTCACATAGAACTGGAGTAGCTCTAGAAACTGCCTATGTGAAATACCGGTTTCCGTTTGAAAAGCTACCCGGCCCCGTAGACATGCACTTGCGTCATGTCGTAAACATGTTGAAAAGGCTCAATAACGTTATAATGCCACGTAAAAAGCACCGCCGTGTTGTAAGCGAAGGTAACGTACGGCAGGACGGCATCTCAGGTCTCGTGTTCGGCGTCGACGTACATTGCGAGCATCAAAAAGCACGTGAAAAGCACCGCCATGTTGTAAGCGAAGGTAACGTACGGCAGGACGGCATCTCAGGTCTCGTGTTCGGCGTCGACGTACATTGCGAGCATGTCGGCGAGGGTCTTATTCAAGCGCTCCGTGGGACCATTCTTCTGCGGGTGGTATCCAGTTGTCCTCCTGTGGCTTGTCTGGCTGTATCGCAATATGGCTCGGGTGAGGTCAGCCGTAAAGGCCGTCGCTCTGTCGGTGATGAGGACTTCTGGGGTGCCATGTCACAGCAGGATGTTTTCGACGAAAAACTTCGCCACTTCGGCTGCGCTGTCTTTCGGTAGAGTTTTAGTTTCAGCGAAGCGGGTGAGATAGTCCGTCGCCACGACGATCCACTTATTTCCAGATGTTGATGTCGGAAACGGTCCCAACAAATCCATCCAGATCTGCTGAAATGGTCGGCAAGGAGGTTCGATAGGGTGTAGTAATCCTGCTGGCCTTGTAGGTGGTGTCTTGCGTCGCTGACAGTCTCGGCATGTCTTGACGTAACGGGCAACGTCGGCGGTCAGACGCGGCCAGTAGTACCTCTCCTGTATCCTTGATAGCATCCGGGAGAATCCGAGGTGCCCGTTGGTCGGATCGTCATGTAGGGCGTGCAGTACATCTGGACGCAGCACTGACGGAACGACAAGAATGTAGTTGGCGCGGACAGGTGGAGACGTTCTTCACGAGCAGGCTGTTTTGTAGCGTGAACAAAGACATCATCATCATCATCATCAGCCTGGTTACGAAGGCAATCGGCACTTAAATGCCCTAGGGACAACGTCGGTGTTTCCTTCCGAATACTCGACGAGGTCTTTTAGCTCCAGGTATGCTCGTTGCTGTTTAGTGAAATCTCCCGCGCTTATATTATTCTCGGGAAGGGGCCGTCGTCCTCGTCGTTTTGCGGTGGGGGATCGGTGGGGGTGCGTGATAGGCAGTCGGCGTCAGAGTGTTTTCGTCCGAACTTGTAGATTATCGTTACGTCATATTCTTGCAGTCTGAGGTTCCACCGCGCCAGCCGTCGTGAAGGCTCCTTTAACTCAGCTAGACAACACAACGCCTGATTGTCGCTGACTACTTTGCATGGTCTCCCATATAGGTAAGGGCGGAATTTAGCTGTGGCCCAAATCATGGCGAAGCATTCCTTTTCAGTCGTAGAGTAATTGCCTTCCGCTTTTGACAGCTTACAAAAAAATTTGTTGAAAGGTTATGGAAATATCATTGTTCATTGTCAACAAATGACCTTGAAATATTATTAAGGAATTGTTGAAACGTCATAGAGTAAATTGTTGACAAACGTTCATAATTGGTCCGAGACATTTTGTCGAAACGTCATTTTGTCCATTCAATTTGAAAGATCATTAGCACAACGTTGAAACTATGATGTATTTCAATGTTGAAAGCACATTGAAGCATTGTTGAAGATGTGTTGAGTCTCAAAATTGAAAGCCCATCGTGGTATTGTTGAAATGTGTTGTTTGTCAATATGGAAAGCCCATGGATGAATTGTTGCAGATCTGTTGAAAATCAACAGTCAAGTTTTGTTAAAAGCCCTTAATGCCACAGTGTGTATTTAGAACTTTAAAATTGCCCTTTGCTTAAAATACTGCTGAGCTATGTTGCATATAATTATCTTTTGTGTCACGTTGATATGTTTTCTGTGAGAGGATAGGGATACAATTTAAATACAGACGCTTTTGTATCGCAGGCCTCTGTCACCCTGGGCGCAAACGCTTGCTCCTGGATTCCCTGTAATAAACCATATTGTAAAGCTGCTAGCAGTACTGTCGTGCCACTTTTTCAATTGTCAGAGTGAATGGTCCTCCACGAAATCAAGAGGGCTGAACTGAAGCAGACAAAAACCATTTTTCTAGGTGAACTGTTTATTTGTAACCAAACATCTGTGTAAATGTGCAACCATTTGTAGTTTCAGAACATCAGAAACTTCTTAAAACTATTGCAAAGTACAAACTTTCTGTAATTTGACACCATAAGAAAATTGAATACCGACAGATGTAGTCTGTGTGGCCCTCAAGTAAAACACATTTCCCAAAAGAATAAATCTTAAAAACTAAATACCGCAATACGTAAATGTACAAGCAGAGTGACATGACTGTAAATAAGAAAACTCAAAAAAGGTACTTGCTTTGTCTATTAGGTAGCCAGTGGTACTATAGCCATGGCACGATTCGCTTGAGCCCATAGCACTCACTGAGACCTGATATGAAGGGTGGTTATCTTTAAGTTTCATGGAATTTATTGAATACTGGCTGTTGCAGATAACATATCTAGATACAGAGTGCCAAACATTACTTGCATGAGAAATCAAGACACCATATTAAGCTAATTAACAAAATCTCAGTTCCTAATAAACTTTTTGCGATTTGTAGCCGGTAATTTTACAAGGTGTATACACTTAGAATGAATTTCCAAAATGACACCAGTAACGAGACACATTCTATCAAACTGGCTGAGGAAATGCACTGTTGTTGCACATAGTTTTTTGAACAAAACGCGCTGTTATGCATTGAAGCACAAAAGTAACTGGAATGCCCATGTATTTCGCTCTTATATATGGAAAATTTTCGAAACTAGTGTCATGCTGAAAATTAATTTCAAGTGAGTACATCTTTCAAACTCACTGGCTACAATTAGCAAACTGAAGTATTTGCCGTGACGTTAAAGTGAATAATTAATTTGTGAGAATCAGTTGAATGTGTTTCAATTTCTTGTGCTAGTATTGTCCACCTCTGAATAATCCAGCTCAAGAACATGAATTATGCTAACTGGCACTGGAAACGTTCAAAAAATCTGTAAAACTGAAAAAAGATCACTCTGTACAATCCTTATTTGTTGGTTGACTGGTGTATGCCAATTTCAGTAAACCTTATCTACCTTTGAAACATGGCAATCGGAATACGTGACGCTTATGGGAGCAGTTTATTTTACTGCATTGCTGTTGCATGATCCAGATGAGTTTTCTGCCATGATAACGCTCCTGCACAGGTAATTCCATATCAAGCGACTTATTCATATTGACTTCTTCAGATTTTTATATATAAAAGCGGACAGCTATTAGTGATATGATGGAATACTACAAAGTAACTCCTTGTGTGAGTCCCATTTAAATTTTGTTCACTACCACAAAAAATAACGAAAGGATTCACAGAAAAATCTCGCTTCATGCAAACCTGAAAGGCACATCATTGCCATTACTGGAGATTTTTTGTTGCATTTTAGATTTAAGCCGAGTTATACCTATGAATTCTTACTCACGTATTTTAGATAGCAATTAACAATTTTTACGAAGTTATGTAAAATGCAGTTTTTACGGAACAACTCTCACAATGGCACAGATGCACTTGCAGTTGTCCGATTCTATGCCGAATCGACCAGTTTATTCGACACCACAGATATAGCTGAAAACATTGCCATGTGTTTACTAGAGTGCAAAACTCCTTGCCCACTTTTGTTTATTTTTGCCAGATATTTTGTAGTATTTTGGTAACAGTTTAGTTTTCCAACTCAGCTCAGCCAGAGGACAGCAATCAAGTCTTTTTCAAATGCGCATTGTATTAATCAGGGCCTCCAAATGGTGTGCATGGAAATACGGTGAAGAGATGCTACTGCCAAAATAGCCCGTTTTTCAAATATTTTACTACTTTAAGTGCTTTTGGCACCGGCAAAAGTGAGTAAAATTGCGAGATGTTGATTCTTTTCGTAACAAAAAATTCAAAGGACAGAAATTAAATACAGAATGGTAGCCCGGGTGACGCAGTATAGCAGACAAATATTTTAAGCTCTCAAGGTTCATATGATCACCTGTTAATAAACTGTAAAGTTCTAATCTTTTGCAAGAAGCCTAATGTTCAACGTGAAAACAGCTTTGGTAGTCGGCCAAGAAATATGTGATACATTATTGGATAGCTCTACATACCTGCTATGCATACGTGCAGTTAAAAAAGAAGGCATTATGTTTAAATGCTAAAAAATATTTTTTGAACTTTTGTCAGCACTAACTTTCCTCAGATGTGCGCACAAGCTTGCCAGCCGGGAATGCAGACGACAAATCTGGTTTCGTCTGCATCTCATATGACAGAGAAGCGGTGTTGGGGTCTGCATTTTATTGCCAAAATATGCGTGCTCTAACGCGACAAGGTTTGTGCTTAGTGTGTGCCGGGTAAACCATACAGCCATTGCACATAAAATATCAGTAGAACCTTGGGAGTGTTCCCAAGGTTCTACTAGTACACATAAGTACCCAAGAAAGTGGATGGGGAAACAGCGCCGCGCTAGCTCAATTGGTAGAGCATCGCACGCGAAATGCAAAGGTTGTGGGTTCGGTTCCCACCTGCGGCAAGTTGTTTTTACATCCACTTTAATTTCCATTACTTTATCGTTTCTTCATTTCATTTATTAGGCAGAAGTAATTTCCCTTATGTTGTCCTTGGTGTCAGTGTTGGCTTTTCATGATATGACTAATCAAAATCGGGCCCCTCGGTTAACCTCCTTTCTTCTCGTTTATATATATATATATATATATATATATATATATATATATATATTGTGTCTTCTATATTTCCCTACGTTCGAAGAAACAAATTCGATCTTTGCAAATTTTGGCAGTCACACCACTTCAGTCTCTTCACATTAACACAATGTGAATATCCGGATCATACAATTTTCCTTTGAAAAGAAACGTGGATCAGTGCCTTCTGTACTTCCAGGCGTTCGAAGTAACGAATTCAAACTTTGCAATTTTGGCAGTCACACCACTTCAAATTAAATTGTGGGGTTTTACGTGCCAAAACCACTCTCTGCTTTATGAGGCACGTCGTAGTCGGGGACTCCGGAAATTTCGACCACCTGGGGTTCTTTAACATGCACCTAAATCTAAGTACACGGGTGTTTTCGCAATTCACTCCCATCGAAATTGTTACAACACTTCAATCCCTTGACTGATCACCGTTTGAATATCTGGATTACACAATTTCCCTTTCAAAAGAAACGTGTATCAGTGCCCTTTAGCTTAGTTGGGCAAGAACAATCAATTTTGCCAAAATTCAAGAAAATTTTTACGAAGGAAAGCAAATGGGTAGGAAGAGCTCGGAGCTTCAACAAACATCTAAATTTTTTTAACTATATTTGTGATTGTCAAAAAACGCTGGTTGGTTGCCCTAGAATGACTCAGGTGTATGTATGAAAGCAAATTATTTAAAAAATTTTCTCATTGTACCTACTTTTCAATATCGAGCAAAGTTGAAATGATTTGCCCTGAATGTAACAATTCCAGCAGAACTTTTTGTTGGGCTAGTTGATGCATGTTATTGAAGTGCTAAAGCGCCAAAAAGGCGACACAAGAGACACGGACGAGCGCTTACTAACATCTGATGCTTTATTGTCAGAAACACACAACATATACGCAAATCTGGCAGCGCGACTCACACGTTGTCAAAAATCACATGGTAACCAGGCAAAAGGTGATAAAATGATTGTAAAAGATGACGATCGCGACAATGACACGTGCTGTAAAGGGCCAAAAGACCACAAATTAAAATGGTTACGCGATACACAAAACACCGCCGTAAGAGAGTAAACCATTAAAAAATTATTATTAAGATTTTTCACCAACAACAGGCGGCGCAGCAACGTGCTCAATTCTAACTAAGGGCTTATAAAAATGACATATCACTTTTATAGACAATTTTTGATGGTTCGCTGACGCATTCCAGGCCCTTCCTTTAATGTGGAAGGTTTCCCTCAGGTCACGGGCAACGCTGTCTCGACTTCTGTCCAGAACAATGGTATCTCGTAGGCGAGGCTTGCACCCGCACTCTTTGCAATGGATGGCCATATTGAAACCAGTTCCTTTTTCCTATGAGCGTTCATATTTAACCTTTCATTTAAACATCGCCCCGTTTGTCCAATGTAAAGTTTTTTGCATGAGCGCGGAATTTGACAAACCATCCGTTCCTTGCAACTGACAAGTGGATCGGTATGCTGGGTTCCGCAGGTCGCGCGTTATGTTTTTTGGTTGGTAACGCGAGCGCACAATGTAGCAGGTTTTCATGGGGCTGAGAAAACAACCGTGACTTTGAATTTACTCGCGACATTTTTCAGGCTGTGAGCTACACGGTGAGAGTACGGTATGACAACGGATCTTAATCTCCTGGATTGTTCTTGCGTGTTTTTCTTGCTTTATCTTTTATCTTCTGGAGCAGGCTTGTGTCGTCTCTTTGGCGCTTTAGTAGTTCAATAAAATGGAACAGTTCTTGACAAAATCCGGTGGTTTGGCATGAAATGACTCAAGGTACTTAAAAAATATAAGGAAACACTATCCTTGCTGAAACAGTATCAAAACCTATCATAAAAATGTAGTGAAATATAAGAAAGCACACCACTCGTATTCTGGATTGAGCAATTCAACGTGGGCTTCACAGGAGACTAGCATAATTAACATGAATAAAATTAACATAAAAATGTCAAGGCGTAGAAAGGCACAACATTTGTATGCTCGTTTGAGAAATCCGAATTGGGTGCTTCAGGAGACTAACATAAAGATAAACGAATATAAAAATGCCGAAAGGTGCAAAAGTACAACACTTACGTTTTGGTTTGAGCTTTCCAACTTGGGCTCTTCAGAGGCTATTGATCCCATGCGAGAAGCGAGGCCAGAGTTCTTTACGTAGGGCATGTTGGTACCAGGAAATTTGCGACACATGAAGCCTGTAAAAGCAACAAACAGCGAGAACAAGTTTTAAAAAGCAACTTCCACGTGCAAGAGCGTGGCATGCAATATGCTCTCGTTATAGTGAAATCGATTTATGTATTTGTCTTGTTTATTCCAACTTTCCGCGGGTACAGCTTCACAGCATGACCATTTAAATTTATTCAATGTGGCACAGGACTCCACTAAGTGTCAAATCCTGGAAAGGTCAAAGAACGAAACACTGTAGCAAAATTACTTTATTAATATCCTTAATGCCGAAGATGTGAACTTTGCTTGCTTAGAAACAGAATGGTGACAAAGAAATTCACGTCGTTCGTAAAGAAACCTAAACTATTGACAACTAAAATCATTTCTTGAAACTTTCATAAATTAAATGTGCAGCACCTCACTGTGCTTTTAAAAATTAAATTAAATTGTAGGGTTTTACGTGCCAAAACCACTTTCTGATTATGAGGCACGTCGTAGTGGAGGACTCCGGAAATTTCGACCACCTGGGGTTTTTGAACGTGCACCTAAACCTAAGTACACAGGTGTTTTCGCATTTAGCCTCCATCGAAATGCGGCCGCCGTGGCCGGCATTCGATTCCGCGACCTCGTGCTCAGCAGCCTAACAACATAGCCACTGATCAACCACGGTGGGTGACTGCTTTTCCATGCGCCAAATACAATACTGTCATGTCGCTAGAATTGAGTGTGGCTTCATTTGAAGTTAGGTTTTATGAGTTCACATGCAACTTGAATATATTTCTCGCCTTACAATGACTTAGGACTTTCTACATTAAACAAAATACTGCTTACAGCGAAGTGTGTTTTCTGCCTCAACGACTGAATGACACTTATAATGAGAATTCCGTGTAGTTGTGCACCCAGCTCCTTAGCCTGACACATGCAGAATGTGACAGATGCGAAGAAATGCTCAGTCTTGCAAGAAGAACACGGGGACTACGGGAGATGGAAATTCAAGACTATGAGAAAAACGAGAACAAGGTGAAAGCAGGAGCCAGCGCTTCAACAAGTGGACTTGTCTTCTTTAAAGCCTTGAAGAATCCACTTGTGAAAACGTTCGCTCCCGCTTTCACCTTGTTCTCGTTTTGCTCATCAGTCAGTTTGAGATCAGGGACTTGACCTCGCTGTTATTATGTGGCCAAGTTTAGGCGACTACAGCAAAGCGTAGGACGAACCCACACCTGCTGTATCGGCCAATAACCGGAAATGAGGCACGCATATGGGTTCCGCGAAGAGGGGACGCGGGCAGCACTCACGCGTGAAGAGAAAGCGGATTAGTGGCTGCACCGTAGAAAAGGCACTAGAACTGCGCCCCCGCTCGGAACAAAAGGCTACAAGGGGAGATGCAAACCTGAAGGGGAGCGTTCGGGGAGAAGAGCGTGAAGCTGAAAGAAGGGGTGCTTCAGGTCACCGCCACCGCTAATGCCCACGCGCTCCCCAAATGTGCCGTCACGGAATTTGGGCAACGCGACCCTGCCCAGCCGCTATGATGTTTGGCATCCGCGTGCCCCTGCTAAGGATTCCCGTGAAAATGGCGGTAACTTTATCACTTAGCCGGCACACAGCTGCACGGGAGACAGATTTCTCAGTAGTAGCAGGGTAGCCCGCTGTCCGGCGGATATGGAGTTAATAATCCGCGATTTCACGGAACATTCTCGGCAGCTTGTATGGCGGCCGGTGGCAGGTGAACAGAGGGAAGACATCAGGGGCCGATACTCGCAGCCCAACGTAGGGGAGAGGGAGGTGGCACGTGTCTTTGAGAAAGCCTATCCGCCGGCGTGTTCTAAAGAGTGCCACTGTTTCCACCAATGCCGTGTGCGGCACGAAAGTGGTTGTGCTATTGGTTACAATGATGTGAACTCGCATGTGTGATTGGCTGGTTTGCGAATCCTTTGTACAACTGAGGGCTTAAAAAGTCATGTTTGGTTGTGTGAAAAAGAGAGCGGAGCTTCGGCCTTGGACCCGGACAGACGCTTCGGCGTTTGAATAAAACGTCACTTCGTCGGACAACGGCTCTTCCTTCGCGCTGCCACCGCGCACTCGAATCATCGAGGGGCGCCGACTTCGGACCTTCATCACCTTCCCTCCTTGACTAGCGTTGAAGCTAAGAGAGGACAAGGGAAAGAAAATTAACTGGCGCAGTCGACCCTAGGATCGGACAGCCCGCAGCGAGGAAGGTGCTTAAGTCCGGTGAAGCTGACTGGACGCTCGCTGCAACTTGGACCTGCTGGTACGCTGTGGGAAGCAGTACTGGCATCCCGTACGAGCATGCCAGACGACATCTGCTCGACAGGAGTTGAGCGGGACGAGAGCTGCTACGCGTCAAGGAACGAGGGCAGACCCGAAGGACTTCGTTGAGCGACAAAGGAGGTGCTGTGTTCTGCATCAGGAGCAAGGCAGCAAGGAACGTCGACGCGACTGAGCAAGGCAACGCCAGGGGTGATCTGCTGGAGCACTGGGAGCACCGAAGGACTACGCCACGACTAACCTGGGAGACAAGACTGACACAGCTGACATCAGCACCGGGCGACGCATCACGACAAGGTGAGGCTCATTTTGTGCCCTTTCGAGGTACCTTTCACTGAATGCACTTGCGTTCAGGCACACTCTGGGAGATGGTGGATTCAGATGGAAACGCAATGGAAGGTGATAGTGTGAGTGAATCGCATCGCACCAGCGAATTGATGCTAGAGATAGAGGCGTTAAAGCTCAAGCTAGAGCTCGAGAAGATGAGGTCGTCGCGTGCCTCGTCAGAGGAACCGGAGAACAGGAATTCAGCACACCGGAATGGCACGATACGCGAAAGAGTTGAAAGCAGTCCTTGCCCCGAAGCCCACTAATGAGCCAATGATTCCCGCCTGGTTAAAGAACGTGGACGCTCTTCTTGCGGCATTAAGTATACCTGAGGAAATAAAGGGCACTATTATATTACCATTATTAAATGAGAAGATGCGAACATTCGTTGCCAATCAATCGGAGGCTGGTGTAATGGCTTACACAGACCTAAAATCTAAAGTGTTGAAAGAACTGCGGATGACTCCAAGTGAATACCGCAGAATGTTTCTCGAAGTCAAGAAGGAAGCAGATGAGTCTTGGAGCCAAGTTGCGGCTCGCCTGGAGACAATGTTCACGTAGTACCTCAGAAGTAGAGGTGCTGTCGTTTGACAGTCTGCAGGAATTGCTGATAGCTGACAGGCTAAAGCAGTTAATGCCAAATGATCTCCACTCACTGGTCATCCAGCAGGAAGTAAAGGGCTGGTTGAAAGCCAAAGACGTAGCAGAGTTAGCCGCAAATTTCGAAGAAAGTCTGCACACTAGCAGGCAAGGCAATTATCGCGGTACGGCAACAGGGAATGATAATTATAGGCCGCAATATAAACAAGCCGCCAGGCCGAGCTTTAGCCCTAATTCTGTCGTATGTTTTGGGTGTGGACAACGGGGTCACTTTAAAAGAGATTGTGACTCTTCACATAACACTACTGCCAACAAAGCAGAGGTTTTGCGCGTAGCTCCTCAGAATGAGACATCAGTTGCGAGCATTATCACACTACCGCGGCACACCGATTTTGGAAACAACCAACTGATGGGTGACCCGAGAATAGAGATTTTAGTGGGAGACAAACCCTGCGTCGCGCACATTGATTCAGGTGCAGATATCACGGTTATAAGAGCGAATGAGGTATCGGCTGAGATTTTGGGGTCAGAGCAGCAGCAGAATAAAGCTTACTGGTGCTTTTCGACAGGGTGTCACCGCGCACTTGATGTATGTGCCTCTCGCTCTTTCGCGCTCGTCGGGCAGCACTAATCCGCGTGTGCCATTGCTTTGCGCAGTAACTGATCAGTTAACTACCAGCGCGGCAGTTTTACTCACTCCGGGAGATTACGAATGTCTTCGTCATGGTCAGCATGAGCTGCTGAAAGAACCTAAGGAATGTGATTGCGGTGTAGACTTTAAGGCGAAGGAATTGGTACCTGAACAGTATTCTCCGATGAGAGAGCAAGAACAGGTAACTCTATGCTCTATCCATAACACTAACGCCGTGGTGCAGCGCTCATTAGAGAAACCATCGAGCAATGAGCGCCAGGCGACTAACACTAAAGGTGCAGCAAACACCTCGTTAGGAGATGAAGGAGAAAGAGAAGAGGGCGCACAAGCATTGGAGCCGCGAGCTACTAATCCCACGTCGATGGAGAAACAGCAGCAGTCGGATAATCGAGATGCTGTAGGGGCAGATTATATATGCGACAGCGAGCAAGTTCGGCCAGCCACAGAAAGTGCTTTCGCGAAAGAGCAGAAAGAAGAGTCACTGGGCGACGCTTGGCGCCAGATGAAAGAGCGGTCGCACGGCATGGTTATCGATGGTCCGTTGCTTCATCGCAGGGAACGATTACATAGGAAACAATGTCCCCAGTTAGCAGTACCAAAGTCGCGCAGAGCCGAAGTGTTGGAGTTAGCGCACGACAGTCCTTGCGGTAGTCACTTCTCAGGAAAAAAGAGAAACAAGCGCATGAAAGGGGCCTTCTTTTGCCCATCATTGGCGTCTGATGTGAAGCGCCATTGTCAGAGTTGTCATGGGATTCAGGTTCATTCACGTAAGCTGAAAACCGATCGGGTGCCCATGACGCCCCTGAAGCGGCCGCAGACACCTTTTCGGGAAGTTTACCGTGACCGCAGAGGCCCCCTTGAGCGAGCTTCGTCACGGGGTCATAAATATGCTTTAAGCGTAGTGGGATCAGATGTACATGCTCCAGACCCTAATAAGGTACCCGCTATGCTGCAGCTGGAGCCGCCTAAGAGAAAACGCGAACTGAGGAGTGTTCTAGGGCTTCTCAACTACTATCGAGACTATGTGCCTAACTATTCAAGACTCGTCTTTCCACTGACAAGGCTGACAAACAAAAGGGCTCCGAACACAGCGCCGTGGAACCTGGAGGCACAGGTTGCGTTCGACTCGGTGAAAAAGGCACTCGCGTCAAATCCAGGGTTGACAGCACCAGACTCCCGGCAAAAGTTCTTTGATTGGCCACGGATGCATCGGACATGGTAGTTGGCGCTTGCCTCTCCCAAAAAGTAGGTGATATCGAGCGGTCAGTTGCATTTCTTAGTAAGAAGTTCAGCCCGTCGCAACAAAAGTGGTCCACGATTGAACGGGAGGCGTTTGCAATTGTGTGGGCGCTAGAGTCTTTGGGTACATGGTTATTTGACACAAAGATTGAAATAATTACTGACCATGATCCGCTGATTTCTCTGACTTGCGCGGCTCCCTCCAGTGTTAGGCTGAAGCGTTGGGCATTGGCCATCCAAACATACGACATAGAAATTGTTCACATCAAAGGGCTGAACAAGGCTGCTGATGCACTTTCGCGTCTCGGATGAACATTCGGGATGTGTTATATTTTTGTTGAGTCAACAGGCTGTTATGTTTGACTCAGGCGCGTATAGTAGTTGATCTTTAGCCATGAATTAGTGTGTATATCGAATCACCGTGTAGGATTTGGTTTCGCATGTTCGAAGACAAGTGTTAAGTGTAGTTTTAGGGTAACTCTAAAAGCTGAATATTTTTGTTTATAATGTAGAAATGTGTTTGGTGGCGTGTCAAATAATCATTCATTTGCTGGTGCGACCGATTTAGCTGAGGGTATAGCTTACTCCGATCCCGTCGCTCCCATTGAGTATGCTCTGGGGGACCTCGGGGTGCACAGAGTGGGTCTCATGTGTTGGGACAATCACGGTGCGGACTGGTGACCGCGAGTGACACTATACAACAGGACGATTGGGACTCCGTACTGTTCATGTGCCTTGTGTTAGAGGAGTCAAACCTACGCGAACTTATTGATGTTGAGTGCAGCACGGAGTGTGTCATAATTGTTTTCGTGTTGGTAGAATGGCGAGATTTTTGTTTACTGGTGCGAGTGTGAGGTCTACTGTATTGGAAGCATTCTCATGTGCTCCTCTTCGCCATTACTACACGAGGTTAGCCCTTTGTTTATGAAATGGAGATTGGTCTTGTGTGCGGAAGGGTTAATTTAATTATTGTGCAAGTTTTTTTATATGTTTTATCATGTTACGTGGACATCGAGTGTCCAGTAACACTCTTGAGGGGGGAGGAGTCAGTTTGAGATTAGGGACTTGACCTCGCTGTTATTGTGTGGCCCAGTTTAGGCGACTACAGCAAAGCGTAGGACGAGCCCACACCTGCTGTATCGACCAATAACCGGAAATGAGGCACGCATATGGGTTCCGCGAAGAGGGGACGCGGGCAGCACTCACGCGTGAAGAGAAAGCGGATTAGTGTCTGCACCGTAGAAAAGGCACTAGAACTGCGCCCCCGCTCGGAACAAAAGGCTACAAGGGGAGATGCAAACCTGAAGGGGAGCGTTCGGGGAGAAGAGCGTGAAGGTGAAAGAAGGGGGGTGCTTGAGTTCACCGCCACCGCTAATGCCCACGCGCTCCCCAAATGTGCCGTCACGGAATTTGGGCAACGCGACGCTGCCCAGCCCCTTTGATGTTTGGCATCCGCGTGCCCCTGCTAAGGATTCCCGTGAAAATGGCGGTAACTTTATCACTTAGCCGGCACACAGCTGCACGGGAGACAGATTTCTCAGTACTGGCAGGGTAGCCCGCTGTCCGGCGGATATGGAGTTAATAAACCGCGATTTCACGGAACATTCTCGGCAACTTGTATGGCGGCCGGTGGCAGGTGAAAAGAGGGAAGACATCAGGGGCCGATACTCGCAGCGCAACGCAGGGGAGAGGGAGGTGGCACGTGTCTTTGAGAAATCCTATCCGCCGGCGTGTTCTAAAGAGTGCCACTGTTTCCACCAATGCCGTGTGCGGCACGAAAGTGGTTGTGCTATTGGTTACAATGATGTGAACTCGCATGTGTGATTGGCTGGTTTGCGAATCCTTTGTACAACTGAGGGCTTAAAAAGTCATGTTTGGTTGTGTGAAAAAGAGAGCGGAGCTTCGGCCCTGGACCCGGACAGACGCTTCGGCGTTAGAATAAAACGTCACTTCGTCGGACAACGGCTCTTCCTTCGCGCTGCCACCGTGCACTCGAATCATCGAGGGGCGACGACTTCGGACCTTCATCACCTTCCCTCCTTGACTAGCGTGCAAGCTACGAGAGGACAAGGGAAAGGAAATTAACTTCATCAGTCTTCTAAGAGCCATACGCCAGAGGACAGACTTCTTTAGCTCTTTTTGGGTTCACCGCCGTACGTCTGTGGCTGGGACAGGACATTTTTAAAAAATGTACCTTTTCAGAACAAAGTGTTGCCTAGCATCCCACTGTAGGTGCTGAAACCTACTGAGGCTTCTAGAAAATATTCTTATTCTGCTGATGCCCCTTGGGTTTCTCCAAAACTCATTTTTCACTTAGCTCCTTTGTGCCTGTCACTGCAGTAGTTTGGGAGTGTTGCCACTTCACATAGTTTAATATAAAACACGTTTTGTCAGTTTCATAACACAAAAGATAATGCTGCTTTATGCTGCATTGCAAAATAAAACATGTAAAACTGCAAATACTGAAAAGGTTTTGCCTCTTTATCGCCACTTAAAAAAATTATTTGCCAGTTTTTTCTCGGAAAGTCGCTGTGAAGAACATAAATCTGCCATAAAATATTAGGGATGCGCGAATAGTGACTTTTGAGAACAAATCGAATGATTCCAGAAGCAAATGGAATATTGGATAACTTCTGAATGAACAGCTGATATCACAATTAGGTTAAAATGATGTTCACATCCTAGTATTCTTAATGTTAGCAAGTTTCTGTTATTGCATGCTATGTTATGAAGAGCTGTTTATTAAAAACACAAATGGAGCAGTAAAAAGTTTCTTCACATGCGCAGGACCCTTCAGTAAGCATGAATCATTGCTGTACAGCCTCTAAAGCACTGCTACTTAAATAATGTAGCCTGTTCTGCTATTGGTACAAGTTCTCGCGTTTTGTGTCTTTACTATGTTATTGGAGGTAAAAATTTACCATACCTTGCTTCAAATTTTTTATTGGTGTTTTGAAATATTCGAATACTATTCGCATTTACAAATAGTGACCATTCAACGACCAAATCAAATAGGCCACTATTCAATTCGAAAGTTTCGAGTACTTGCATACCACTAAAAATATATTACTCCTAAAATGGAGAGGCATATTTCTCCCCAAAATGTGATCCTCAACGGGCTAAACAAGAACGACAGCAAGGCCCATGCATCTTTTTGATAAATTTAAGTCCATGATCTGGTTATCAATGGTTCATAGTAACCCTGTAAACAGGGAAGTGAAGTAAGGAAGCAGGAAACAATTTTAAAATGGGAGTAGTGGACATGCCTGATGGTCTGAAAGAAGCTTTATACAGTAGTCGCCAATGGCCTATTCTTAATTTATTGAAGTATATGGCGAAAAGCCTCACAAATATTTATTTTCATATTTTAGAGTACAAAGTGATCAAGAACAACAGAAAGCTGAGCTAGTTGGTAGGGATTCATTATGCTAAAAAGAGGTTGAGGCGTGCAGACAGGAGACAAGAGTAGAGAGCATTAAACAATCAAATTCTCATTTCAAGACGTCTGACCCTGTCCGCCCATTAGTTGATTACCTTGTGGAACAATAAGTTAGACCAGTAATATCTGACAAGGAAGGTTATTTCGTAATTATGCCAGATGACATGTTTTCAGAAAAGGCGATTTACGCCACAGAAAAGAAGTTACAGCCAGTCGAACTTAAGCCTTCGGCAGTTAAGCAACGTGCGGTTGACCTCCTGTCAAGACATAATCTTGATAGGGTAGTCTCTAATGTCAAGAAAGCAAAATCCCTCACCTAGAACTGTTTTGACGGCGAAGTCTCATAAGCAAGAAATTCATTTTCGTGCTATAATGTCAGAGAAAGGGACGTGGCAGGTCTGTGTCACTAGTTACCTACAGAACTGCTTAGCTTAACTAGTTTTTCAGACCCCTTTTGTTTGCGTTATTATCAGGCACTGGTTCAGTATTTAAGAGAGGAAAATCCTGGTGATTGTACAGCTTTTAGTATGGATATCGAAGACCTGTATTACCCCTTGCTGCACGACGGGTTGCTAAATTCCGTAAATGAGTGCATTAAAGAACAAGTGCAAGAGTCGGCTTTTATTGAAAGATGCGGTATTTCCACGGGACTTTTCTTGAAATACTTTCAATGTACTTAAAGTCGACGCTGATCGGGTGGAGAGAAGGCGTGTTTGTGCAGAAATCAGGCATTTTTATTGGCTCAAAAGTTGCCTCTATTCTTAGCTATATTTACCTGAGTAAGGTAGACAGCTGCTTAGAGAAAGCCTTAGGTGATAGCGTTATCAAGATATTTGGGGACGTTGATGATTACCTGATCTTCTGCAATAGGGAAGAATTCGATTTCGTTGCTACCTCAGTAAGTGAGCAATTTAAACTTTATGGAGGAGGATTAAAGTTTACCAAGGGATTTCCTCAGGGGCGCGTAATTGTTTTGTTCACATTTCCTTGGTCTTCCAACAAAATCAGGTTAGTTGGCAGTACTCCCCAAGATCTTCGAAGCCGTTGCTAAACTTTCAATCCAAGAATTGCAAAGTAGTAAAAAACGGAATTGCCATGTCGTGCTGTAAGTCTTCTCTCACCAGATCCTGCATGCACAAAATGAGCGCTAGTTTTAATGCGCAGGTCCGGCGCCTATTAGAACCAAGTTATCCTAGTGTAGCTGTGGCCACTGTCGCTGAGCGCCTAAATAAGTCGGTTTCGAGGGGGACGGACGTGATTACAGAAAGCAGTAATAGCAAAAAAGAGTAGTGGCTATACCGTACATTCATTCAGTGTCGCACAGGCTTAAAAAGTTGCAAGGGGATATGATATTAATGTTGCTTTCACTGCTCCCATAAGCTAGGTGAGATATGCGCTGCCGTGCAGAGGAAAAAGGAGCAGGTAAAAGGCAAAAAAAGAACAGATATTTGTTCAGTGAAGCACAATAAGAACAACAGGTTTACTGGCTGTCGTATGGGTGTGGTTTATAAAATTCCCCTTTGCTGTGGCTAGTTCTACGTTGGGCAAACGGGGCGGTGCATCAATCGAAGGCAAATGGAGCATAAAAAGTTGTTAACCGGTGGATCGCCTTCTGATCTTTCCCTACATTGCCAAGATTGTAACTGCATGCCACAGTTAGATGAATGCGCGATATTGTACAGGCATAAGAATGAAGATACGCATCTTATGGTAGAGGCGTGGCATATCTATAACGGTGGAAGTGCGTGCGTGGAAGCCTTCAATCATCTTACATAAGGAAGAGATTAAGTGCCTTAACAGTTATCTCTCAGGTAGACCGACACATGTAGCCGACTGACACGTGGCGATACCATTCCTGAGCTTGCGCAGCTGAGTTTTGTGTCTTCTTTCTTTTTTCGCCTCAGTGCTCCATTCAGTTGATAGTCGGCGTTCGTGTTGTCCACTTTTGTACTCCTGGGTCCTGTCTGCACGCCTCACCTCTTTTTTTGCATAATGAAAGTGATCAAGTGCATGTTAATAAATACGAGTCCTAGGTCAGGTGCTTAGAATGAATAGCGTCCACTAAACATAGTAGTATTGACAGTAATGCTGGCAACTCTGTCCCTGTTGTTTCGTTAATAGAAACAACCAAAAGAAAATTGCCACAAAACTCATGTTCCCTCTGCTGAAAGGCATCACATGGACCTCCTTCAAGTTTCGAGCACTTTGATCCAATGTGGTCTGTTAAAATTGGTAAAACTACTGTTTCACATACCAGAACCTGGAGAGCTGTTTTGATTGCTGAAATTTGGTGAACGTGCGGCTCCTCGAGCTGAGCAGTAACCACACTTGAGCATAGCTTCTCCGCAATTCGTGTATTAGAATAACACTTTCAGGCTACTTAAACATGTCCTCCATGCCACTAGATTTGGAACGTGTTTGACAGACTATTCATTGCAATGAAAGCCAAGTAGCACTGCTAATGCAGAAATGCAGCCAATTTCATCTGCTGGAGCCGCCAAAAACTTCTCGCAATGAAGGCAACTTTTAAATTTTATAAGCATTCGGTGTGGTGGCATCAGGCACTTAAGATCATATGAACAGTCGTTCCAATACTCAGCTATTGTAGCACACAACTTCACACAAACGCTACTTGAAAGTCGTTTGTTATGCCAATGGCAAGTTGCTCATTTTAGAAAAAAAATTTGAATGTAAAAATGCAACCGGAAAACATATATGGTACTGGCCTGTAACAGCGACGACTCTGGTGGGGTCAAAGCTCTCTTTTGCCCCTTGGTGTTATTTCCAAAGCGCAAATGGCCCATGAGCTCCTCCTCTGTGAACATATGGTGAAGCAAGGCCATTGCAAACTTTCCTGGTCCACCATGGAAGGCCACGGTAAGCTGTGCCAGGATAACCTTCTCAATGCGCACTCCTCCAACCGTTGTGAACCTGCATGTTTAAGTAAAGTCAGCAAAGCAGTTTTAAGGCTTTCAAGCACATTTACACAACAACCCTACTGCAAATAAATTAAAAAGCTACCTGTTGCCAATCTAGAATGCTAAACTTGAATTCTTAATAGCTTCTTATGATGTCTGGATGCCGCGTGTTTTCAGAAAAACAATGCAGGCCAAACAAGAAAAATAATAAATTAACCAAAGTATCCAAAACATCTAGTATAATTTAATCTGATTGCCATTCTTAGGATATTTCATATTTTAGGGTATTTGTCTCTAATTTCCCACCCATTTGTGTCAATGGGTAGGCCATGGTCTAATGACAAGAGATTGGGATCCTGTGCTAAAGGAAGTGGGTTCATAATCAACCGCCAGAACAGCTTGGGTGACTGGGTGGGTGACCTTGGGCATATGGCACTTTTCAATGAATCTCACGCTATCTTGGGCAACTCCTGCTGCTTGTGTTGGCAAGCATCATTAGGAGCTCGAAGAGGGATATGACTATAGATGGTTACTAAGATTACGACTACACATCACGTTCGCCTGCTGTGCTCCAGAAACAGTATGCGAGACTACACTCTGCTGCATGAAATGTACACAAGCTGCAAAGACAGTATGTGCCGACCACCACCTCATCAATTAAATTATTTGACTCGAAAAGCGCAGGCTGCAAAAGATCACGGAGCGAACTCAGAAGTTTGTGGGCACTCAGTTGATGTCCATGTCAGGGACCTCTAGGGAGACTCGGTCATTTCCTCGATGTCCGTCATCGTGCCCTCACACATTGTATAACAATTCTGTCTTTCTCGTTGTGCCACCATTCTAATAGTCATCACATGTCATCACTAATAAAATATAAGCACTTATGTCTGCTGTTTATTAAATCTTTATGGAGAATACTTTGAGCATGAGTTGTTGCAGAAATAGTGAATGCTACAGCCTAAAAAAGCACTAAAGAAAAATTAACTTATTTAAATTCTAGCGTTTCACATGCCAAAACGACAATCTGATCTTGAGGCACGCCATAGTGGGGAACTCCGGAATAATTCTGACCACCTCAGGCTGCATGGTACATGGGTAGTTTTGCATTTCACCCCCATCAAAATGCCGTTGTTTGATCCTGTGACCTCGTGCTCAGCAGCGCTGTGCCAACGCTCCTAAGCAACTACGGCATGACAGCACTAAAGAGAAAAAATATTTTAGATGTATCTCTAAATGACCTTCCTACAATTCAAGAGATTCACTCGTACCATGACAAGAGGCTGAGTAAACTGTAAAAGGAGCAAGAGGAAAGATTGAAGTCGCCATACCAGCTTGCTGTGGCGTCATGGATTTTGATAATGTCTGTTCAGATGTAGCAATTTTTTTTACAAATAAAGATGTTCTTCATCGTATTCCAAAATGCCAGAACCCCAAAATAAGAAGCGTCCGGAACTTTTACTGAATGAATACAATCCAAGTTTGTAAAAATACTTGAAATGCACGATTTGACAATGAGGTGCCGCCACGAAGATTTTGGGGCGATACTCAGGAAATGGAACTTTGAGGTTTATTTTCTCTAATAATCAACCAACGACCAAGAAGTTAACAGAATTAGACATTTAAAACGTTGCTTTTTTATTTTAAATTGATTTAGGGTATCATTAGGGTCCCCTAAACACAAAACAAGGAATTGACTTCGCTGCGTAATAAGATAACATGCATAACTGGTTCTCATTAAGGGAGGATTGTCAGTATAGTAGAGGGCATGCACTCGCTGCTCCAGAGGGTAGCTCTGCGACTTCTCCTCAAACTCCCAATTTCCAATTGTTTTATGAGCAGTAATGCAATTTCTGTATCTTAAAGAGACATAATGCCAAGGAGATTCATGCCATGCTGGCTACAGTATGTGGTGACCGGCACTGCACACCGTCCAGCTCGGCATCAATCTTTTTGGAATTTGGCCCTTGAAATGAGAACTGTCTCGATCACTGCTCGTTCTTCAGCCAACTTTCTCAATGGTGTTGCTGTTTTGGTTTGATACCTTTAGCACTGCACTGCTGTATGACATTGGTCATAATACCTTTATTCTGGGAAAACTAGAAAGTTGTGCACTCATGTAGACCCCTAATGTGCACAGCAAGTTCCTGAAAGCCCCTCTTAAATCCCTCATATACCCTGAAGAAGGCACATTCTACTTTTAATATGTTCGCAAGTGACAGAAATTCACTCCCAGTCCCGGTGCAGTTGCAAAGTCTTTCGACTGAGTGCTTAAAGGCACCATGTCTGCTACTGAAGGCACTCTGCACCAATTCATCACTGGAGGAAATGCTTGCAGTTGCATCAGCAATGTGGTGTTTCTGCTTCCTGCAATACATTATCACGGCATCACCGTATTTGATCACGGTGACGCTACTGAATGGATGACAAAAGAATTTACCTTTAGCGTTCCGGCGGCGGTGTCTCCCACTTCATTTTTAATCTGAAAAAAAACATGTCAGTATTAAAACGTGAAGCCACCATGCACCAAAGCAACAGTCAAAAGAGCTACGTGGACCATTAAGCTGACATAAGTGGACGGATACAAATGACTGGGGGAAAACAAAACACACGCGGTTGGCAACGCGTATAACTCGTAGATTTCGCAGCACTCAGTGGCACCACCCCTATTTTATCTCACGTATCGCACAGAATCGCATGTACGCCCTTGAAATTCTATATTATCGCGTGATAGCCTCCTCTGTGTTCTATTATCGCGCAAACGTCGGCCGCATGGCATGTCAGCGGCCTTGCAGCAACGCGGGGTGACTCGATGCTGAAGCCAACAGCGCAGTACAATACATTTTCGCCAATCCTACCGCCCCTCATTGCTACAAGCACACTCACACGTCATGTACAAGACGGCGTGGCGCAAACGAATTATTTTCGATTGCAGTATAGATCGGATGGTTTCACGTCGCTTTGTTTTGCGCCCAATAATACGGCTAACTCAACTGCCGCTCGAACACCGTGTCAGAAATCGTGGCGTACAACATGCCCCGTTTTTGCTGGCACCACATAGCTGCCTTACGTCACCACAAGTGGAGTGTGAAGTTAAACCAGGACAAAACAACATGTTATATACCACAAATGTAGTGCTGTACAACCAATTCTCCGCAACGGAGGGTAGTATTTGAAAGCAGAAGTAGAAAAGAGGCGCGCGGAACACACGCACAGGCGCTGAACACATTTCCGCGCTTTCGTTCAACTCGTCGCAATGGATGAACAAGGGGAATTCAAAACACCCACTCACCATTGATTTCGCTGAGTCGGAGGCGATCATGGCGATCTTCGAGGCAACAAGCCCTTATAAGCGAGCAACACGCAGGAATATTCCAAAGAAGTCACAGCGAAGCATAGAAAGAACGCAGAAAACGCAGGAAGTTTTCAAGCTAACGACGTGCACAAACTCCCGGAATGCGCTGAAGCACCAAAAGCGCAAACGCGCAATCATACAAGTGCACTCATACAAATTAACGCTTATATTATCATAAATAGTAACATTTGATGACAAATTTTGTAATATCATGTTATTGCTGAACAATTGCTGCGACTGACATGTTTATGAAAGTTTTCTGCTTCGCTTCTTTGATGACCTGCTTTCTTTATCGCAGTAACGCAGTGCAACGGCCGGGGCTAATGGAGCGCGCGGGAAATGGCGCAAAATTCAAACGTCGCAAACGCCGCGCCATGTTTGCGAACACAGTTTTCGTCGCTTGGATCATGAAAAAAAAATAATGCGTGCCGCGACTATGCGAACTGAGCAATTGACCAGAAAAGTACAGAAATGTCACTGTTCTTACTTCGTGTTTGAGGTAACTTTAGGCCGAGTGTAAACTCTATGCGCTCTATGACGACGCGACCAAATGCATGTTGCTAACTTTTTTATATAATCTGTCGCGTAGTTTTTGTATTTTGCTTAATTAGCTAATTAGTCAAGGACAATTAACGAACTTCTGAAGCAAGGAAGCAAGGAAAAAATCCAACTAGAAAGTTGCAGAGCAGTTGGCAATACGTCCGAATAAAGGGTTTGTCTTTCTTCCTGTTAAGTATGACTGTTATTAGCTTACTGCGGATGCCCACGAAATACAAAAAACACCACGTGACGTGGCCGCCGCCGTGTCTTGATTGCACTGCTCCTAAGCTTTCCGTGCACAAACGAACACAGCATTTAAAGGGAAGCTGAAAGCTTATCCAGAAAGAATGAGTGAAGAGCAGTACGTCGTGGTTTTCAACCCTCTGAATTCGAATATCGCATCGAAATTGAGTGAAAGAAAGCGCAAGCATATTTTATTTCAACCAAAATTGCAGCAGCTCGCGCGCCTCGTTTCCGCCTGTGATTGGTCGGGCGCCTCGTGACGTCAACAATGGTGTTCGTCCGGACACACGGACTGCTGGACTGCTGGACTGGACTGTCCGGACTGCTGCCGCTACACACGAAGCAGGGTGCAAGGAAGTTTGGTGTTGTTTTGCTGAGACGGTCATGGAAAATTTTGAGAGCTTGCGTTTCTCTGAGGAGTTCGGCGTTAAGTACAAACTCCACCAGAGCGATTTTGCGCGCGACGGTGACGGGCGACGGCTTCGAGCGACAAAACGGGCCGTCGCTTGAATAGATCGCTCGGTGTTGCCGCTCAATCGCTCGTTTCTAGAAATCTAGAACTCGTCGCTCATCGCCCGGAAGTGCTAAGAGTGACTAGCCAATAAGCCGGAACTGGATGTACATAACTCAAATGCTACTGCGTGTCGCACGGAACGAGCAAACTATTGAATTTTACACGTGCAAGAATAAGAACCTAGTTCAAGACCTGCAGAAATATTTGATGCTCCTTTTTCAGTAAGATACATCAACTTAAATTGATAAAGGATGCGTCCCGCTAGTTTCGGCGCGTATATTGCTGCCCTCATACCGGGAAGCCGTCGCTCAAAGCCGTCGCTCGCGTGGAGTTCGGCTTGCAGGCGACGAGTGAACGCTACAGCCATCGCCTCGCTTGTCGCGCTGTCGCTGTCGCGTGCAAGATCACTTGGAAGGGGTTTACACTTTACTGCCTACATGTACGAGCCAATTGTGAAGAGCCGGCCTCTCTAAGAAGCAAAAACTGCTGGTGATGTGTTAGCATCTCCTTGTGTTAGAAGTGTTCTTTGGCGAGTATGTTTTTAGCTAAGCTGCATTAGGCGTTCCAGTGAGTACGTTTCCGGCCAAACAACTGTAGTGTTATGTTCCAGCATGCCTCCTCGTAGAACGTAAGCGGTGATGCGATCTTCGGCATTTGTGCGCTGCGCCAAAGCTGTCGGCAATCTACACAGACGGCTGAAACGCGGGAAACGTTTACCGGCTGTTGTTGCACGCTACTCGTAACCGGCGAATTCCGTCGGCTACGTGAGATGGTCGGTTTCTCTATGTGTGCGAGAGAAGGGTGAGCGCCGCGCCGTGGCGTGAGCAAGCTTTCCAACACAATCAAACTTTGCACTTGCACTGAGTTATGGTAGCTGCATGCAGGCCGTTTCACAATACACGTGCGAATAGAAAATTCGCGGCGCTTGGCGATGAAACCTCCGTCAAGGGTGGGAGATAAACATGCACCTTCCGCTCAGCGTGCTTACACGAAGGAGAACCCAAAGCACACATTATTGATAAACTCCGGTAGAAATCGTCACGGAAGTGGTTAGAGCACAACACTGTTGTTCTTGAGCGCTTGAAGTTGTTTCGCTTCACAGCAGCCTCCCCACTCATCATAAAGCTTCTTGTCTTGCAGGAACTAATAGAACATCGGAACATCGTCGTGGCCGCTGGTGTTCGTACAAGCGTAGGCTGCACAGAACGCCGGCATGATCGGCCTACAAGTTCAATTGATGCGGCGCACGTCAACTACCACTCCTATATACACACAAACAAAGGAATGTAGGGTTGAGCGAAGCAGATTAGGACGGCACGCACGCAGAAATAAGCCCGGTTAGGCGCGGTCGCGGAGACTGCGAAGGAACGGAACACCAGTGCTGACATCACTACGCCACGGTTTCCGGTCTCCGCTCGCATCGTCAGCGTCAGCAGCAGCGCGCGGCGCTCGACGGTGGGCGGAGCTACAGCGCAATTTTAACCGACGATTGCGTCGCTCCTAAGTGACAAATCCCCCCCCCCAAAAAAAAAATTTTACCTGCATGGTTTATAAGGTTCCCGCATCCGTATATGAGCGTGTTATTGAATTCGACAAACTCTTCAGTTTCCCTTTAACCGGTGAGAACAGCCGTCTGCTTATCGGCATCAGGAACCGCCACGAGGAAAGCACATCGCTGGTGTCAATACCGCAGCCAACGCCTTCGTCACTACCCTGTCGCCTTTTAAGCCGCAGCACACCCTGCTAGATGCTATGTTCTTTTGGGAGCGCTGCAAGCACGGCGCGCAAGCGGGTATGTCACGTGGTATTTTTGTATTTCGCGGACATCCG
Organism: Dermacentor variabilis; assembly: GCF_050947875.1. Classification (NCBI taxonomy): domain Eukaryota; kingdom Metazoa; phylum Arthropoda; class Arachnida; order Ixodida; family Ixodidae; genus Dermacentor; species Dermacentor variabilis. The sequence goes on from NW_027460280.1 coordinate 5,462,535, forward strand.
CAGTAAGCTGAAAAACACTAACACTGAAGAGATAGAAAGTTAGAAATTACCTAATCGAAGGTTTTACAACGTGCTCTAGAACCTGCTAATAGCAATTTGTTGCCTAACTTTGTTGCTTCAGAATGGCTAATTTTCTTGACTAATTAACTAATGAAGAAAGATTCAAGGATAGACGAGGATGGGATCCTCGTGACACTGGCGACGAGTACTCACGGAGCGTCCCACGCCGCCGCGAGCGCGGAACCACCGCCCCCTGTTGCTGTCGCCATGCCGCTCTACGGAAGGCTCGAGCCGTTCGAGGGAGATGGATCCGCCTGGCAAATTCACGAGGAGCAAGTCCACGTGTTCTTCCGGGGAAACGACACACCCGAGGCCAGACAGTTGTTTTCCATCAAGTGCATCAACTGTTCACATAGAACCTTGCGACAACCATACATGCCTCTAGCCTGAAGTTATATATATATATATATATATATATATATATATATATATATATATATATATATATATATATATATATATATATATATATATATATATATGCGTATGCGTGCGCGCAGGGTGTTTTATGTAACTTAACATGTCAATGAGAAACTTGTATAGCGACATGAAAAACTCCAGATACAGCTTTCTGTTGTTGAGTGCGTGCCACATAAAAGTATTTTTCCGAGCGTGAAAGAAGCCCGCGAATGCACGCAAAGTGCCTCGAGCGGCCAGTCGCGCGGCAATTTCGCATGCATTTGCGGGCTACTTTCACGCTCGGAAAAACACTTTCATGTAGCACGTGTTGAGCGACAGACAGATGTATCGGAAGTTTCTCAGGTTGCTCAACAATTTTCTCATTTACACTTTTAATCTAATCATATTTGAAAAGTCGGACAATTAATTATTATTATTTATTCAATTAGGCTGAATCAAAAAAAATTATTTGAGTATCAGCAAGCGAGGGCAAACAAGATTACCTTTCTTTTCTATCCAGTGCATTCCATTCCCACATTTTTAAACTCTTGCTGAAGTTAGCTGGGACACCCGGCAAAGGACACGCGTGTAAATGAGTGTTTTTCAAGAAGTGCATCAACTTTTCACATAAATCCTTGTGGCAGCCATAGATGCCTCGATCTTGCAGTCTTACACACACACACATATATATATATATATATATATATATATATATATATATATATATATATATATATATATATATATATATATATATATGTGTGTGTGTGTGTGTGTGTGTGTGTGTGTTTGTGTGCGTGTGTAGGGCGCTTCACGTTATTTTAACCACAGACGTATCGACTGAGTGGACAGGGGCCGTCAATCAGTACAGGGAAGAAGTACCGTGGGCAGGGGTCACTGCCCCCTGCCCACTCGGTAGATAGGTATATGGTTCAAGTAACGTGAAAGAGCCTCCTCTATATATGCAATGGTGATCAAGTGATCGGTAAAAGAATATATATATATATATATATATATATATATGTGTGTGTGTGTGTGTGTGTGCAAAAGACGCACACATGCGCATGTGCGTGTGTTTTTCACAGATACTTCAATCTTAAGATTGCTCAAGAAGACTCAATGTTATTCAACAACAAGTTCACAGCATTTAGTCAACAACTTTATTGTTGTGAACACTAACTATAGCTCAATAATACGAAATATAATTCAACAATATATCAACAGAATTTAGTCAACGACTTTATTGTTGAAAACTACTCAACAATGGCTCAAAATACTGAACACTACTCAAAAATATATCGACAGAATTTAGCCAACCACTTTTTTGTTGTGAACTACCCAACAAACTTATTGTTGAATTATTGCTCTGTGGTTTCAATAATTATTGAGGTATTGTTTAAAGACTATTGAGTCAATTCATCAACCATATGTCAATAACATTTCCACAGCCATTTTCACAAGGGCGGCCGGCTAGCTTAAAATATCACCGGTTCTAGTTCGTCTTTCTCCTGGACTAGGACGGCCCTAGGCTACTGGCGTCAGTGTGGATTTCGGTATCGGCGTCTTCGTCGAACTGTGCAAGTACCGGCGGCAACTGCATGCGTCATTTGAGATCTTGAAATGAGTCGGGCTGCGGCGTTTCCCACTTTAACCCGACATCACATTTGGTTAGATGTGATAGCGGCGCCGCGATGCGTGAAACGTCCTTGACAACGCACCTATAGTAGGCACGCATGCCAAGGAATCTATGCACTGCCTTTTTGTCCATGGGTTGCGGGAACTTTGCTATGGCAGCTGTCTTCAGCGGGTAGGGACGGACTCTAGGTTGGCTGATTACCTGGCCTAGGAACAGAAGCTCATTGTAAGCGAAGCGGCACTTTTCGTAGTCTGGCGTGATGAAGGCGGTCTTTTAGCGGTCTCCCTCGTCGACTTCTGTATGCCAGTAGCCAGACTGGAAGTACATCGAGGAGAAGTATTTAGCGTTGCAGAGCCGATCCAATGCGTGGTCTATCCGTGGGAGGGAGTACACGTCCTTATTCGGTGATCTTCTTAAGTCGATGATAATGATGGCGTTGGATCATGGCTGCGTCGTGTTGAACTGAAGCAGGAATGTCGCGTCGTCAAGTCGTCTTTCATCGGTGTAGTCTTGGCTTCCTGACTTCGTCGGGACGGCGGCGTGTCATTATTATTTCATCGAGATGGTCTCTTCGGCGTCTTCCTCGGTGGCGGAGGATCTTCGTCAGTTGGACGAACAGCAGCCGCACCTCCATCGGTTACTGCTTTTAGTTTTCTGGATATGGACTCGCAGAGCAGCCCCGGGCTGGGCCGGTGTATGGACGGCGCTGTGGCGACAGATAGCGGCCTGGTGATGGTGAACGGAACGATCTTCGAGGGCTCCACTGAGTAGCGGCGAGATAGTCGCCGATATCCCGAGGTCGTTGGCCAAGCTATGCGCACGGCTCCGTTAACAGCGAACCCTCGCAGTCCCATCTCCCGGTATGGGCATCGGCGGTAGACGTGATCCGCTTCTCTGTGGTAACAGAGCGGGTGGTGGTCAGGGGCGCGCCAGACGTCTCTCTTCCTTGGGTAGCTTCGCTGGAAGACAGGTGGGTGAGCTGGGAGCGGCGGCGCCGGCGGACGACGGAACTCCCTCGTCACAGCGATGTAGCGCGGGCGCGGAATGTTAATTTGACGGCGGGCGACGGCGGTGTAGGTCCTCGCATCAGGCTGGGCCTGCGGCGGTTACGGCTGACCTTCGGGAAGTTCCAGTGACCGCTGCATTCCTTCTCTCACGACATCGGCGATCGTCGCGACCTGAGGCTGGGATTTTGCGAATATCCTGTGGAGTTCTTCTCGCACGACCGCTCTAATGGTCTCGCGTTGGTCGTCGGTAGCCAAACATTGAACTTCGGAGTAGTTTGCTGGGCTTGCGCGGCGGTTGATTTGCCTGCGGTTGAATTTCCCTGCCGAACCTTCTGTGATAGTCAATCTGATTCGAGCTCCAAGCAAACCCTGTTTAAGGTCGCCGAAACCCCGTCCCTATAGCAATAGGTACCCGCTCGTAACACCGTTAACGAAATTTAACCTGACGACTTTATGTTGAGTCACTACTAATCCAGACCCCAGGTACCACGCTGAACCAAAATGGCGGCAGCATTCCTTCCGTTTATTCCTGCTGTTTGCGCCATCTATGCTCACGTAAATAATCGATTGCCATTTCGTTCGCTTTCATTGTGAACAAGGCTTCTGCATTGGAGCCGAAACATCGTTTTTTTTTAATTTGCTTTCTCGTTAATGGTCGGCCTCCGTTTTGCCTTTGATCATGTGCAATCCCGACCAGACAGGGATTAGGCGAACTCTTGATTTCAATTCACAAATACAGACACAAGGGCCGAGAAAGAATTGGCATATGACCAGGCAAAGAGTGAGAACATAATGGGCTTCTAAGCGTAATAACGAGAGAAATAAGGAAAGAGAAGCAACACGTTTGTTGGAAAGGAAAACGAAAACCTAAAATCTGGTGGAACAGGGAGATACGAAGAAAAACGGCAGATTGTGCGAGTAGGTGGTTTTCCATAATGTATAAAAACAGCGCGATGACATACAACGGACATCAGAATAGAGGATTCGAAACACACGGCACTGACTTGCACTTGGGTTTATTGGAAAAAAAACACGATGGCTTTTTGAAGCCTTACATCAAGCGTGTGGGCTTGCAGGATGTGAATAAATGCACTTGTCATTCCCAAATTATTGCCTCATGGAAGCGGGTGAGTTGAACAGCGTTGTTCACCCTATTTAGTAAGCACATTTCCTTCAATGGCTGACTAACACACCCACTACATTTTCTCATTATGTGGAATGCTTCCGCCACTTCCCTTGTAATGCTATAATTCTGCACAAACAGGATTTTCGTGTCATCGAAGAATGGTGTACGCTAGCATTCAAAAAGTGCTTTGCCAGGTTTTTAGATTTCTTGTATTTTATGTATCAAAACATTCACTTGTCCGACCCGGCTCTTCTGTCTCCGCTCATCGCCGCGTGCATCTGCCGAGCACGCACTGCATCGTGGCACTGCCATCATGGAACGTGAACGTGCCCTACGGATCTACAAGCCTTCTGTGGATTACTGCGCCCGTTAGAAGGACACACCAAGAGAATCTGCAAGATTCTCAACAGCGAATAGTGGCGCCAGGCGAGGCTGTTTAAGGACATGCTTAAGCAATGTGGGGTGTCAGTGACCAACGCCAGAACCAACGTACCACACCACAGAATTCTTTTGGAATATCGCCCGCCTTTCGCTTCCCAAAGCTACCAGGCGACGGCCAGCAGAAGGATCGCTTTTGGACCTCGGAGACTTCACCGTGGATCCTCAGCAGGAGAAGACCCTTCGCATTGGACCAAAGTTCTGTATAGAAACCGGTATGAAAACTTGAAAAACATGCTTTTGCTCGCAATGTGTCTTCAAAGGCCCCAGAAGTGGACAGGTCAGCTTGTGTTTCTGAATGTGTAGATGCTGTAGCATGTAGGGGCTGTCTCAGGGACAAGGTAGTCAGTTTCGCTTGCTAGTTAACTATTTATGTGATAAACGTTTACGAACGGTGCATTCGGACACAGAGGAGTTCTTTGCAGTCTTGTCTCAACAAGTTTATGCTGAAAAGGCCCGCAATAAAGTTTCCAAGAAATTTCGGCCTGCTAAAAACAACCCGACTCGTTGCAAACAGAAAGAAATCAGTAGCTCTGCTGGTAAATTTCAATCTAGAGCCGCTAGCAAAGAAAGTAAAAACGCTAAGCTACCGGTTCTTGAAATTTTCTTCGCGGCCAAGACGTACAAACCCGAAGTCCCTTTCAGGGCAATTAAATCCGAGTACCACGCCTGGCAGATAGTTGTTTCTACGTGCTTAAACAAACATCTGTCGACTCTTAGTGTGGCAGACCAGTTCCTGATTCCTTATTCGGAAGAGATCGTAAAGTTCCTAATGAAGAATAACCCAGGAGCATGTTCCAGTATCAGCGTGCATGTAGAAGATATCTATCTTTTCCCTTCCACATAACACGCTCCTGAAATACGTTCAGGAATCCATTCAGGAGGAAAATGATGAGGGTGCATTTTAAAGTGAATCACGAATTGCCACTGGATCCTTTCTAGAACTCCTGTCTTTCTACCTCAACAATACGTACGTTGTTTGGGAAGGCCAAACATACATGCAAAAGTCCGGTGTGTGTGTAAGTGCCAAAGTAGCCCCAGTTCTAAGTAATATTTTTCTTAGCCGTGTTGACAAAAAGTGGAGACAGCTTGGCCGATGATTCTGTACACATATTTAGGTTCGGAGATGATTTTCGTGCGCTTGTCGAATCCCTCGAACCTGAAAGTGTGCCACAAGCTCTTGACGTTCTTAAAGAAAACGGTTCCGGACTCAAATTCACGCATGAAGTCCCAAAACATAGCATACTGCAATAATTAGCTTTAAAGCTAACCTTCGAACAAGACCACCTGTGTTGGCAGTACTCCCCTAGGAGCAAAAAGCCCCTGTTGAACTACAGGTCATGTCACTGAAAACTTATAAAAAGTAGGGTAGTAGCCGGTTGCATGAGTGTGGCAGTCAAGAAGTTTCATCGTCGTAAGATTAGTAGTATGGAAGCACAGGTACATTGCAAGGAGGCCGGATTCAATGACTCGGCCCTTCTTTCATGCGCAGGCAAAATCCTCAGGAAGTTAAGGCCCTCCAAACGCGTCTTGGAGCAGCGTAGTAGTCCGGTTAAAAGGAGGAAAAAAGTAGCGGTAATGCCATACGTTCATTCTCTCTCACACATTTTAAAATGTAGGGGCTAGATATGGTGTCAAAGTTTTGTTTTCAGCTCCTAATAAAGCCGGTAAGGTGGGAGCAGCTGTCCAGAGAATGAGAGAAGGAATAAGAGACAACACAGGCTCTAAAATAAACCATGAAAAAAAGCCCGTTCCCTGTAAGATTCCTGTTATTTACCAAATCCATTTGTCCTGTGGCCTTTCGTACATAGGGCAGACATACCGATGCATTAATGTGAGACCATCGAAGACCCATAATTCCTTAGGCAAGAAATCTACAAATCTGGCAAAGCACTGTTTCGAATTCTAGTGTGCATCGTTCTTTTATGAGGAAAAATCATGTTGGTGCAGAATGGTAGCTAGAATAGCAGCTTGGGCTTGTTGGTTTTCCATCCTGCTAGTAACAGCGCAAAATATAGACAAGGGACGAGAGAAGAAGACACCACAAGCGCTGACTTTCAACAACGTTTATTCTGAAAGAAACACGGCTTCTTATAAACATTGCCCTCACGTGTCGCAGTCACGTGATCTCACATCATGTGAAACAAGCACTTTTTTTTTCTTCTTTTCTTTTATACACTCAAGATAGCGGTTGCACGTGCAAAAGCTCAAGTTCTTTTTTTGTCAGTAACAAGGACGGCGTGCTAACGCATTGGTCACGAAGTCTGGTAATCTCGGCCGCCTCAATTATCTCCCGGACCAGCTGGTCATTGTGCTTCTTCAGCACTTTACAGCGTCTAAATTCTGCGGCGCAATCTTTTGAGGGGCAATCCCTGATATGTATGCCTAGATTCCTATTAGCCTGCTCGACGCTAAGTTTGTGTTCCTTCAGTCTCTCATTTGTGCATCTAGAAGTTTGCCCTACATACCTTTTTCCACATTTCAGAGGTATTGAATACACAACGGCTTCCGTGCACTCCACAAAACGATTCTGGTGATTAGTCGTGCACCCTTCCTGGTTTGTCGGCTCTTCAGCATTGACGCGTCGGCAGAGGCTTTTTAGTTTTTTCGGGGCAGTAAGCACTACATTGACACCAGCTTTGCGCCCAATCTTTTTCAGGCGGTGAGATACGTTGTGCACGTATGGCAGGGCCACGGTCCGTCGTTTTTCTTTTGGCTTCTCGCTACCTGGCTCGCCATGGGCACGCTTGAGTTTTAGGTTCTTGCTCATTTTTTCCGCAACGGACACAAGAAGGTGCGACGGGTAACCAGCCCTAGTAAGCCGGTCAACCTGCCGTCGAAAACTTTGTTCCATTGCGTGGATGCACGATTTTTTGAGCGCATTTGCTAGACAAAGGTTTGCAATTGCTCTCTTCACTATTTTTGAATGCGCTGATTCGAATGGCAGTGGCGCCTTGTCGCCTCTCAGCCGCTTGCTGTTACCCACGAGGTCCCCACGCAAGGGTCTTTGAGATTCCTTGATCTCCGACTCGAGCTCTTCAAAGGGAAGGTCTGCTGGGCCTATGAACCCAGAGGCGACAAGGCGCCACTGCCATTCGAATCAGCGCATTCAAAAATAGTGAAGAGAGCAATTGCAAACCTTTGTCTAGCAAATGCGCTCAAAAAATCGTGCATCCACGCAATGGAACAAAGTTTTCGACGGCAGGTTGACCGGCTTACTAGGGCTGGTTACCCGTCGCACCTTCTTGTGTCCGTTGCGGAAAAAATGAGCAAGAACCTAAAACTCAAGCGTGCCCATGGCGAGCCAGGTAGCGAGAAGCCAAAAGAAAAACGACGGACCGTGGCCCTGCCATACGTGCACAACGTATCTCACCGCCTGAAAAAGATTGGGCGCAAAGCTGGTGTCAATGTAGTGCTTACTGCCCCGAAAAAACTAAAAAGCCTCTGCCGACGCGTCAATGCTGAAGAGCCGACAAACCAGGAAGGGTGCACGACTAATCACCAGAATCGTTTTGTGGAGTGCACGGAAGCCGTTGTGTATTCAATACCTCTGAAATGTGGAAAAAGGTATGTAGGGCAAACTTCTAGATGCACAAATGAGAGACTGAAGGAACACAAACTTAGCGTCGAGCAGGCTAATAGGAATCTAGGCATACATATCAGGGATTGCCCCTCAAAAGATTGCGCCGCAGAATTTAGACGCTGTAAAGTGCTGAAGAAGCACAATGACCAGCTGGTCCGGGAGATAATTGAGGCGGCCGAGATTACCAGACTTCGTGACCAATGCGTTAGCACGCCGTCCTTGTTACTGACAAAAAAAGAACTTGAGCTTTTGCACGTGCAACCGCTATCTTGAGTGTATAAAAGAAAAGAAGAAAAAAAAGTGCTTGTTTCACATGATGTGAGATCACGTGACTGCGACACGTGAGGGCAATGTTTATAAGAAGCCGTGTTTCTTTCAGAATAAACGTTGTTGAAAGTCAGCGCTTGTGGTGTCTTCTTCACTCGTCCCTTGTCTATATTTTGCGCTGTTACTAGCAGAATGGTAGCATTGCAAAGGACGAGGCGGAAGCATTACACATCATGAGAAAAGCTATTGTGTGTGGTAGCCAGCCTTCCGTGTCCTTATCTTTGAAGAAAACGGGCTTGCTGAAATGGGGTTAACAACGGTGTTAGTCTCACCTGCTTGCACGAGGCAATGTTTTGGTAATGACAAGTGGTTTTATTCACATCGAGCATGCACGCACGCTTGATGTAATGCTTTAAAATTCATCGTGCTTTTTCCAGTATACGTAGTTGTAAGTCAGCGTGGTGTGGTGCCCCATCCTGTATTCGGTTATCCGGTATACGTCATTCCGCTGTTTTTAAATATTAGGAAGATACGGGAAGCGATCAACGACCGACATAAGGCATCACGAAAGCATAGACAGGCCAAAAATTCAGTTCCGCAGGATGAAGTAGACAGGAACTGAGAAATATATGGGGAGTAAAATTTATGGTTGAAATATTGGCTCAACAAAGGTTAAAAGCGAAAGTGAACGTTGGTAGTCAGAAATACGTTAAAAAAGAACGCCGCACCTAGAATATTTTGGAACCACATTACGTTATAAGACAGGATGTCTGGGACAATGCAGCAACATATCCTAGACTAAGATGGAAACAAACCGGAGGGGGACGCGGCATTACATTACATCCAAAAAATAACAGCCGAGTCATTTCAAGGCAGTGACGTGGTCATTGAAAAAAAACACCGCATGAACAAGAACCTCATGGAAAAAAGGGCTGATACTGACAAATTTCAACTCACAGAAACACTGAGAGAAAATTTCTAAGCGCACAGCCAAGAGGCAAGACAAGGGTCCCGTTAGGCTGATGAATGAACTAGGACCAAAAAGTAAGGAAGCTCTATTGGAAGAAGAAGAAAACTAACAAGTAAGGTAAATACCAGGCAGTTGGCGACAAAGTAGAATGAATTTAATTTATCAAGGTAAGAGAGAAAAATATATAATTCACTCATATTCACCGTTGACCATTACAACGTTATTCTTAATTTAATTGGCAACGCAGACGAATAAATTCAAACTACAAGCATAGACACAAAGTATAGCTTATTGCAATAAGCTATTGAGAACCCTAGTGAAAATCCCAGCATTCCCCATCATGAATTTTATGCTGGGCATGATGGAAAACATGGTGGTATGATGGAATTCATGGGGGGTATATTGGTTGGATGGTGGGTACAGTGGTAGATGGTGGGATGTATTGGTGGGATACATACTGGGTGACTTGTCTCAGTGGTGGGTGGGCTGGGTGAATGGTGGGTGTAGTGGGTGGATGGTGGGAGGGCTACTGGGTCACCTGTGTAAATGGTGGGTGAATGCCGGGGGTGCTGGGAGGATGGTGGGTACATACTGGGGGAACTGTGGGAACGATGGGTGAATACTGCATGTACATACTGAGTGACGTGTAAATGGTGGGGAAATGGTGTGCATGCTGAGTGAATGGTGGGTGTACTCGGTGGTTTATGAAACACATGGTGGAAGAAAAATGAGCGAATATATGTGATAGCCAGAACATGACAGGTGTGTGTGTCAATGGTTGTAACATGTGGAGCGATAATGGTGGGTGCCTAATGTGTACATGGTTGTTTGATTTACCAAATGGTACCACTGCATGTAATCCCGTTTATTACGTATATAAACATGCATGCACATGTACTTTGCTATTATACCATTTATTCTAATATTTCAGCGTTCCGTAGGTCGTCCACTACGCAACTTACGACAGAAAGAGGAGCTGAATTATGACACCAGGTACATTAACTTAAAACAAAAGTTCTAGTGACCACGAAATTACGCATTTGCTTGCGAAATTGCAGGATACGCGACATAGCTGGCTTATAAATTGACGATAGATTCTCTGTCTCTCTCCCCCTCACATATTGCCAGGGTGTGCAAAATTGCTATTCAGTTTCCTTGCCCCCTGAAATCTCCTACAATTCAACTTTTCCAATAAGAACGGAAATTATTACTCCATGTTTTCCTTGGCACAAGCAGAAGTTCCATGGGAAGTCGATATGTAATGGTGGAAAAACAACTACATGTATATTATATATATATAAACTTGAACGGAGTAACTACAGCCGGCACAACCTATATTACTCCTGAATTCATGTCGACACAATGGAACAGCTAGTGTTGAATAATATCTCAACATGTCTTAACTTGAAAAGGCAACAGTGCACATATGAAAATTTTGTACTTGGAGCTAATGATATGAAGAAATGACATACACTACTCCAGACAAACAAACAATTATATTTGCCTTTAATATGATGCAAGGTCACCAGCTCAGGGGACATACGGAAATTTTGATAAATCAACACGAGATTCAAGTACTGCAACAAGTTTAGATAATTTTGCTTTATAGTACGATTTCTACAGCTGTATTATTATGATAGTTCAACCCCACTAGAGGTATTTTACTGTCAATCAGGAACATTTTTAAAAGGACACGTATTGAAGAAGGCAAACAAGACAAATTTACACAGTCAAAATGTGACGTCATCTCCCACTTTAAAAACACAACAGGAAATTTTCAGTTTGTCATATTTCGGGGCGTTGTTTCTGTCCGTCTGTCGTCTGTAGTGTGACATCCTATAGTCGAAAGTTCCGTAGTTCCTGATCAATATTTTATTAAAAATTGACAGAGACCTCTTGAAGGATATGTAAATTCATTAGTGCAAAAAACGAAAAATATAAAAGTGAAGAAAAACTTTCCGCCTGGGATTCGAACTCGGGACCTCAGGATCAGGAGCCTCGCATCGTACCACTCCACTACGCCGCTTTTTTTCTCTCTTTATTACCTTGATTTCAACACCACTCAAACGCGTACAAAGTAGGTCACTTGGCGCAGAAAAGTAATATTAGATCACTTCGAGAGACTGTACATATTTAAAAGGCACTCAAAGAGGATATCACAGACACCAAAGCGCCAAGCTCCTCAAACTACTCTGGCGGTTCAATCATGTGCTTGAGGGCATCACGCGTGTACCTAAGACTTTCACTTAGGTGTTCGCTCGCAGACTTTCCATCTACGCGGGCATTCCTGACATCCATGCGCGTTTTCCACACACTGCTCATACACAAAAGCATTATCAAGCCAGCCGGCACTCCCCCTTTGTCTACACACGGTAAGAACCGAATACCAAAAGGACTTAACGGCAGTTCTTTCTTCAGAGTTCGTTTGAGAACATCCCACAAGAAAACTGAGTCATGGCAATCCAAGAAGATGTGCTCAATTGTTTCAGGATTCTTACATATGATGCAGTTAACAGACCATGGAACAAAAAAGCCCTTGTTTGCAGCCATGGCTTCACAAGGAGAGTGCCGGAATGCAATTGAAAAAAGAAGGTTTTCGCTGAAGATCTAACCGGCTTTTTTCTAACGCGTTTCAGCACATTGCGTTCAGGTCCGAAGTTATACATCATACGGTAAACAGGATGCGGCAAGAAAACATCAACCAGATCACTATAAAGTTTCTTACGCGTCACTGAATTCAAAAATTCATTCGTAAAATGCGCTTTCAGTAAAGAAAAGGCCATAACAACTTCTCTCAGAAAGCCAGTTGGTGTTCGAGTACGTTCATTTGCTGATGAGACAACCCACTCAGGTAAGGAAGAACTCAATCTCACTTGAATAACAGTACGCAGAAATATATCACTTTGGTCCCTTAAGAAAAAGAACCTACTAACAATCTGTTTCAAAAACAAATGTGTTAATCCTAGTCCTCCATTCTTCACCGAATGAAACAAGTTACACCGGCTAGTTCTCTCCCAAGTGGATCCCCATATATATACCGCAAACAGTCTGTGAAGTTTCTGCACCGAAATCCTTGCCATGCATAGCACTTGTAGTACATAATACACCTTTGTTACTAAAAATAAATTGCAAACACTAGCTCTTGAAAACATCGACAAATTATGGCCGCCCCACTTTTCTGTCTGATCTTTAACTATTTTTACTTCTTCGATCCAATACGCGGCACTGTCACGATAATGTTGTAATGGCACCCCAAGATATTTTACCGGGGTAACGCTCCAGTTCATATTGCGAAAAAACTCGGGTACCTGTGGCCAGCTGCCGTGCCATAAACCTAGGCAATTAGTCCAGCTGACAACACTTCCAGTTGCGGCGCAAAAGGAAACAACCTCTTTCATAGTGTTATTCACGCTTTCTGTATCACGGCAAAAAATTGCCCAGTCATCTGCATGAGCCAGAACTCTAGTCTCAATTCCTGCGTAGATAAACCCACTAATAGATTGGCTTTTAATTATTTTCAAACAGAAAGGCTCTAAATACAAGGCAAATAAAAGAGGCGACAAGCAGCACCCTTGTTTTACTGATGATTCCACTTTTATACTGGCGCCTAATTTCCTATTAATTACTAACTTTGCAGTGCAATCTTTGTACACCATTCTTACTCCATCTGTTATCACAGCACCGGCTTTAACATGTTCTAAGAGCAAAAATATGACATCAAGGACGACTCTGTCAAAAGCCTTTTCAAGGTCTATTTGTATCATAGCGACTGTGTCCTCTCTTTCATCGCAGCATTCCAGTATGGTCCTTGCAGTATGTATGTTCGAAAGGATCGATCTGCCTTTGATACCGCATGTCTGATGGGGGCCCACAAGTTCTTTTATAACGGTCTGCAATCGTCGAACCAGTACTTTAGTGTAAACTTTATAGTCCGTATTTGTCAAGCTTATTGGTCTGTAGGCTTCAACCGCCAAAAGTCGCGCACGGTCTTTTACTTTAGGAATTAAAATAACGTGCGATGTCCGAAAAGAAGGAGGTGCTTCCTTCTTCTCGTACATCTCCCTTATCACGCGATGTAATGCTACAGCTATTCCACTTTTAAAGCTCTTAGAGAAAGCCCCTCCCAGACCTTCAGGCCCCGGCGACTTGCCGGGACTAAGTTCGTCAATCGCATCCTCAACTTCTGAAAGGCTTATTGGTCTGTCGAGCGCTTCACAGACCTCGTCTGATAATGTTGGCATTAATGGCAAGAAGTCAGTTCTAAACCTTTCGATATCACATGTCTTTTTCCCCATCAAACTTTCATAATAAGACTCGAATGCGTGCTCAATCATTCCAACATCACTAGTGACTTCCCCTTGACTACGCCGCACATGCCTGTCTGCATACATTTTGGCTATGTCAACAGTAAAAATCGCTGTCTGCGTTGCTGTTTATATATATATATATATATATATATATATATATATATATATATATATATATATATATATATATATATATATATATATATATATATATATATGTATATATTCAAGTCACAGCCCAATGACGGCTTCCTAAGAATGGCATACCCAAATCTCGAAGGCCATATTTTCGCAGCCCGCATGCGGCGGAAGCTACTGGAACTCAAAAATACGTCATATAATTTCTTTCTGCGCTAAAGGAGAGCGGACAATATAGACACTGTGCGACGGTTGTTTTGTATTGCGACATGTATATGCAGTTGGGCGCTACAAGGTACAAAGTGAGTGTGTGCTGGTTATTATTTTAGAAATCGTGGAGGCCACAACACCTCCCGATTCCACAGGTAGCGCCACCCACCGCCCCGTTTCAAAGGGGTTGCTCATAGTATCCATCCACCAATCTTGTTCCCTTGTTAACATGTGCTGTCGGTAGTGCGAGTGGCTACGAAGTGCTTGTTTGATCGTGTTTTTACGTTTGCTGTAATGAAATGTGACTTAGTTCGCGTGCACAAAAGTGCCAGAAGGTAGCTTGTGTCTCGCTGCAAACTCGTGGTATGCGTGGCGCGACAGGCAAATGTGGACCAACGATGTTCGTGCCATGGAGTGCGTTCCCTTTGTCCCTGGCTGATGTGGAAAGTTCGGTGGATATCGCAAAGGAATAATGCGTATTATTAGCGTTCTGTAGGTCGTCCACTACGCAATGGCATGTATGCGGGAATAACTTTGCAGCTCCGACAACTTGGAGGGCGCTTTTCGACGGCATCGTACCATTTCAAAGGTGAGTGCTAGTGCTCGCTAACTATACGCATGCTGTGCGTGCTTCTCGTGTGTGCATAGAGTGCCCTGCGAGCATAGGAAATAGAACTCCGATGACGACATTGACTGTGCTGATGCGTGCTGAGTGCTGCTTGACATAATTTGGTGGCTCAAGTTTGTTGGCCTAATGCTAAATTGAAAATCTTGATAAGCGTTTCCTTCCGGTGAGAGGGATTAGGTTCGGCAACAGTCCTCATTTGCGCGAGCTGCCACTTATCTGCTGAAGTTGGATAATAATTACTCATTTGACTCTTCACCTATTCATACTGCAATGACGTTTCCTCTCTTACGTATGCTTCGAGGTTGTAAATAATCTGTTTACGTGGTTGTCGGTTTGCGAGCAGTTATAGGGACGAAGTATAAACACCATGCAAGCGACCTTGCGCGCGACAGCGACGCGATGTAGATGGCTGTAGCGCTCGCTCGTTCCCTCCAAGTCGTACCCCATACGAGCGGTCTCGCGCGCGACAGCGACGCGATGTAGATGGCTGTCACGCTCGCTCGTTCCCTACAAGTCGTAGACTATGCGAGCGACGACATAGGGAGCCCTCTCCCCGGTGTTGCGGGTATGAGGGCAGCAAATACGCGCCAAAAGTAGTCAAACGTGTGGTATATTAATTTAAGTTGTTTTGTCATACTCAAAGGAGCAGCGTAAAACATTTCTTTAACGTCTTACAGCAGGGTCTTAACCTTGCACGTACCAAAATAGTCGTTTGCTCGTTCCGTGCAAAAAGTGGTAGTACTCGACTGATGTACATCCGGTTCCGGCTTCGCGCTATTGTCTAGTCGCTCATAGCACTTCTGGGCGACCAGCGACGAAATCTAGATTTCCAGAACTAGGCGACAAGAACGAACAACCTGTGTGCGCGACGGCCCGTATTCTCGCTTAAAGCTGTCGCTCGTCCCCGTTGCGCACAAAATTTCTCTCATAGGGTTTGGGCTAAAAAATGTAAGCAATCACGGCTTGCTACTACTACAGGTTACGTTTTGAGACAAGGTGTGTTGACATAACTTTGACAAAACTAGACATGAGAAGGGAAAGTTGCTTGAACTAAGTGATAGAAAAAAATGAATTGTTACGTAAACAAACATTTGTTTGTAATCTACAGTAGCCGCATATCTTGAAATTTTACTGTCATGAAGGGGTCCCTATTATCACGATATTCATCAGTGACTTCGACCTTGTGCTCTGTTCCCACCCTGCAGTGGTGCAAACATTGTTTTCCTGACTTTTTAGGTACTCCTTGCTGTGTTCACAATGTGACTTCTTTAAAGTGCCGCTGCTACAAGTTAACACAGAACTTATCTTGCAGTGGCGAGGCCGTGACTAACAACAGTGTCCACGTCAGGGAGGAGCTATGGTCGCAGTAGCACGGTGTGTAATCAGATGGTCTGGTCAGGTATGACTGAAGTGTATTTGTTTGCAAAAGTAGGATCTCAGTATCATTCGTCGATAAGATTATGGACATATTACTCAGCACTGCTTACTAAATAGGCTAAATATTTGTTGAACTTTATTCTACTTGCTGCTTATTTGTGTTTGTACACATTATGTACACATTACATTCTTCACTTTAAAACTAGATCTAACATGACTTGAGATTTATTTTTTCTTGCATCAATCACTTAGCTGCGCGTTACATATTATTTTGCTGAGTACACATTATATCTACCTCAGGTTATTTTGTTTTATTGATTTGAATCTTTTCTACGTTGTACCTTTTATATCCGCTTTTATTTTCCATTTATGCTACACGCTTATGCAGTTTCTGCACATGTAAGGATTCTAAGTGTTGTAGGCCAAATATGTCACAGGTCTAAGCATGCAGCACGCTTACTATTGCTTAACATTGATATTTACATTTATTGTGACAGTTACTTGCACGAACAAGACTCCTTGAAAAAAGGTGGGACAGGACAGTGCCCTGGACTTCAACTTACAAGCGTTATTCCGAAAAACATGCAAAGAGGCCACCATATGCTCAAAAATATGTGCAGACAGACACATAAATGAATGTGCCAAATGGCAGAAAACCAAACGCGCAACAAACTCAATACTGCCCACAACAAGCCACTACAAAGCATTCACCAGGTTCTTCTCAAGGTACAACAAGCACTTCTTTATCAGTGAGTTCCAGTGAAGGAATGCTTACACATAGATCAGAAGCTTTTGAAATGCCAAACACCAAATATTTCCTTATCTAACTGCCTGGCAAACCGTTTGAGCACTTGCTTGTTTTGAAAACACAGGTAGCATTTACATGCACATCTTCGGCAGGGGTCAGCCAAATGGGCGGCGCCTGCTAGGGCTTCTACAGCGTTTTGGTGCTCCCTAAGCCTCTCATTCAGGCACCTGCCTGTTTCTCCAATACAGCACTTTCTATAGAGAAGTGAAATCTTGTGTAGCAGCCCCACATTGCAGCTAAGAAAGTGGGTGACATGCTCCTTAGTGCATGTGCCCTGATTGCCGGCATTGCTTACAACATGGACATTCTTGAGAGCTTTAGTGGCGCTGAAGAAAATACCTACGCTGCACTTGTTTCGCACGTTTTTTTGTTTTGGTGTTGCGACACCCCGTAAACAAGGCTCCCGTCAGGGGAGCCGAAACGTCTTTTCTTGTATTCATTCAGTGGTCGGTGTCCTTGTTTTTACCCTTCTTCATAATGCCTCCCGACCAGACGGGCTTCCGTCAAAACCTCGACCACACACCCAGTGTACATATGGCACAGCCACAGGGCGCCCACTGGGACGTGCGTTATTGTACCGAGCGGCTGCCAGATCAGTTTTTACCTCTTTAATGAGGTTCCCAGTAAATGACACAAAGGTGTTATCGAGATACCAGGCCCTACATAAATGGCACGCTTGTTGCTAACCGCTGCAGGGAACCTGGTACACAAGATTTAATCAGAACAGCTCTCGGGCAGCCAGATCTATGCATCTTTTAACATGTAGTGTGCCTAACGGTAGTCGAGCAAGGGCTTGTTTTTCCTAAGACAGTATATATAAGAAAGGAAAGTATGATTTCAAATAATACGAATATCGAAGGATTGCAGGCGACCATCTTCTGGCAACTCACGTGTGAGCTTGAGTCCTACTGAACACTGTTCAAAAACACCCGCAATGTTTTTAACAGCAGCGCCAGCACAACAAGAAAGTCATTGGCACTACCTATGTACGCCCACTGGACGTGCAGTAACGCATGTCCCAGTTGTAGCCGTGCAGCTGTGCGATACGTACACAGGGTGTCCCACCGCCTACAAGAAAGGTGGCGAACAAGTGTGGTGTAGGCGTTTTTTCAGCACCGCTAACGCTGACAAAAATGTGCAGCTTGGTAAACAGTGCCGGGAGTCAAGGTACATGCACTAAGGAGCATGCCACCCGCTTTGTTAACTGAAATGTGCTGGTATACTACATTCCACTTCCCTGTGGAAAGTGGTATATTGAACAAACAGTTGCCTGAATGAGTGGCTTGGGGAGTTCCGGAACGCTGTAAATGCTCTCACAGGCACTGGCCACTTGGCTGACCACTGCTGAAGTACCCATAAATGCTCCCCGTGTTTCCATAATTCACAAGTGCTCAGTCAGTTCGCCAGACAGTTAGATAGGGTAATGTTTGAGGTGTGTTGCATTTAAAAAGCTGCTGATCAATGAGTAAGCACTCCATCACTGGTACTAGCTGATAAATAAGTGTTGTGTCTTTAGACGAACCTGGTGAATGCTTTGTAATTGCTTCTTGTGGATGCTTATCAGATTCTATGCGCATTTGGTTGTCCAATATGTGGCACATTCGTTCACGCCTCTGTCTGCACAATTATTGAGCATGCGGTGGCCTCTTTGCATGTTTCTTCTGAATAAAGCTTGTCAGTTGAAGTCTACCGTTTTGGCTTGTCCGACCTTTATTCCCTTAGCCTTGTTTGTGCGAGTAACTATGCCACAGGAGGTGTTTCAGCGCCAACTAGCCCAACCTTCTGCATTAATTTCACAATTATTTCTCTCATGTTCCCAGAACAATCGGATTGAGCTTGAATTTCTTTAAATGGTACATGAAGGCCAGTATCCACTGTGCTGTAGTTACTACGGTAGTGAGGAGTTTTCTAGTAAGCTTGCTATCTTTCTCCACTTTTTTAATATTCTATTTAAGCTATAGCCATTTATGCATGTAGGCATTATGGCAGAGGCTGTGTCCAGTTGCATCCTTTTTGAATTTCTGTCTATGCAGCATAGACCACATAGTTGGTACACAGTTCACTCTATTGGTGCACTATCTTTAAATAAGCAAGCAATTTAGCACATGCAAGATTGCCTGCTGGCTATTGCTAAAGCATTTGCTGGTTATTGCTATGTTTCTCATCAACTAAACTTGATTTCAACAGCATCACACAGAACATCTGGTTGACAGTGGTGTAATTTTAATACGTAGTGACAATCAGCCAACAAGCTCTAAGTATACAGCTGTCCAGAAATAATTCTATTTCTTTGGGTCTCTTTCCACGTGTTTGGTCAGCACAGTGGGCAGTTTTCTATTTATTCTGCTTGGTGCTATTCAAGTGAGAATATTTTCAACTAGCAAGTCAAAATTGTAATGCTGTCCAAAGCCTTTGATTACTGGGCAAATAAGTTGAAGCATTGTACGTAATCGGAAAAGTATTTTTCACAAAATACTAGAGTCAAAAACAAGCATGATATGCACTGCAACTCATAGTGTTGTGTTGGTAAACAGGTACCTCCAGCTAAGGGTGCTTAATTGTGCATGTATTTTCCACATATTAGCTAATGCTTTAGCTACATGAAACTGCCTATGTTGTGGCTGCTGAAGTCAAATTTATGGCTGATGAACCTGCTTGTTTTTGCTGTGTACTTACATTTCTGTTGTGTCTTAAGGGTTGTAGCCGTGTGACAAGTGATGTATTCCAGCAATGTCAAAGGTAGCTTGCACCCATTATTGCTACAGTATGGCGACAGACACCTATCGCCGTATTTGTGCATTTTCTGAGAACCAGCCGTATCCTCTAGCTGTAATTTGTAGCGTCGTTTTGAGTTTGCCAGTCAGTTCATACAAATATTGAGGACAAAATTTACACAAGGAGGGAAGGGAGACCATACAACATGACCAGTGATAACGACTGACTATATTGATGGAAGGAATAAAAATATTTACACTGAATGTGTGCTTATAATGTGCACAAGTTCCTTCAGAAGGAAAATGTGAGTTGTAATACAAAGGCAAAAAATCACGATAAACAGTATTTGCGTAAAAAAAAGGTGAATATTCGCAGACTAAATTCAATCCCTTGTCATCTAGAAAGGACGCCTTTTTTCATGCGTTCATAATTGGGCCTTGCTCACACGTCCTATTTTGTGGTATGCCTCACTGATTTCTCTTGTCAATTTTTCACCATGGGTGGAAACAGGTGAACAAATTTAAACTGGCCAAAACCCTATCGCGGCAATGCACGGCCAAGTCAGACGAGCATGCCGGTTTTCTCAGTGAAATGTGGGGATTTCTTTGGTACATATTTAGTTCCTGGCCTGTCAGCTCTAACATTTGACCACACGCTATTGGAATGGAGTACACTGCCCCTGACACACACTAGACAAATTTGATGTTATGTTTAACCAAGCGAACCTCGCTTGCCTGCTCGCTTTTATCAGTTCACTTGTGGACAGTCCTGCACACTTGCTTACTTTATTTTTTCGCTGGAAATATGTGTGCATACCGTTACACAAGCGCATTGAGAAAGACATCCCGGAAAGGGAGATTTGTGTAAATTACCACTAAGTACGTCTTGTGTCCGTCATTAGTAGTGTAGTCTATGCCTCTGTTCCTGTGTATGTTCAGTCAAATGTACAGCGTCGTCGACTGTTAGCACGAACACGGCTCAGCGTGGCCACGCCCCGTAGAGTGCCAGCGTGCATGGCGCAGCGGTGCATCGAAGCTAAGTGGCGCAGGGGCACAGGGGGATGTGGAGCTTCGTGTCATCTGCTAAAGTGCGAGAGCATGCCGTGCTTTAGCGGATGACACAGGACATGAAGTCCCACCTCTAAGCCTCTGTGCGCCTGCGCCGCTTAGCTTCGTTGCACAGCCATGCTGCTGGCGATCCGCGGAGAGCGGCCACTCTACACCATCCTCGTACTTAGAATGGACGACCCTGTACATGGTGAAGACTGGCCGGTGCATCAGCATGTGCCTAGGAGAGCACCATTATTCACTCAAGGGACAAGTATGCTCGTCCCACTTGACGATGCATATACACGACTGGTGATGCACGCCAGATTAGGATTGTTCATCTGTTTGGTTACCTAAGGCAACCAATTGATCAACAATAGCACTGAGGCATACCATTTAAAAAAGAGGGACATGTGTCAGCCAGTGTTCATTATGATTGCATTACAAAGAGGAATACTCTCTAAATGACACGGAATAGTGATCACTCCATGCTTATTTGTTCTGTTTTTATGTAAGTACTGTTTATCATGATTTTGTACATTTATATTGCAACTTGTGCCCTTTGTCTTAAAATATCGCTTGTGCAGTACAAGGGCACACGCAGTATTTATTTATTTATTTATTTATCATACCCTCAAGGTACGGTTGCACATTGCAGAGTGGAGGGGCAAAGTAAATAGAGATGCAAATCACAAAGTAAGGAAGGAAGGCAAACAACATGGCAAAAAAAACATCGTATACAAAATAATAAGAATGGAAAATAGAACTTGTAAGCGTGGCAAGAATACATGGCGTAACAAAATTAGAAAGGAAAGAACATAACATATAATAATACAAGCCATAACTTAACGTTATGGCATAAATGCAGTTATTCTACAGAACAAGCAAACGCAACAATAATTTATAACATGAAACTTCGAAGTGTGTTTTTAAAGGTATTGGTGTCAGTTATGCTTGTAAGTAATGCGGGTAAGTTATTCCAATCTTTGCTCGTTTGGGGAAGAAATGAATATGAAAAGCCGACGGTGTTGCAGTGCGGAATGTTTACCTTTTGGCGGTGGTCAATGCGAGATGAAATGTATGGTGGCGTTTGAACAAAGATAGAACTTAAATATGTGTTGTAGTAGATTTTATGAAAAAGACATATCCCAGATAGTTTTCTACGGGTTGATAGCAGTGGGAGGTGTAGGAGAGCTTTCATGTTAGTGACACTCGCAGTTCTTTGGTAGTTGGTGAGAATGAAACGGGCTGATCGATTCTGTATTGCCTCTAGAGACTGTATGAGGGTGTCATGACCAGGGTCCCATATTGATGATGCGTACTCCATTTGTGGACGAATGTAAGTTGTGTACAATAAGAGTTTTAGCAATGATGGTGCTAGAGAAAATTTCCGACGAAAGTATCCCAGTGTACGAGTGGTCTTAGATGTTATGTGATCAATATTAGTTTTCCAGGATCGATTGCTGGCAATGTGAACCCCCAAGTACCGATATGACGTTACACATTCTAGTGGGGTGTTATTTAGCGTATTGGTGGGGCAGATCACGTAAGTGCCAGAAATTCTCATAGTCTTACACTTTCTAATGTTTAATTCCGTGCGCCACGTACGACACCACTCATTTGTGTTATTGAGATCCTCCTGAATTAGTAGAATATCTGAAGAATTAGTTATTTTACGATACAAGACGCAGTCATCCGCAGACGCAGTGGGCAAGACGCAGTGGGCACGCCATTAATATAAATTAGGAATAATAAAGGACCGAGCACAGACCCTTGCGGGACGCCGGAGTCAACTGGAGCTAAAGGTGAGTTAGCGTCATTAGTGGTTACAAATTGAACATGTGATGTCAGAAACGCGCGAATCCAATCAATTACGGAGGGGTCTATGTTTAGAACATTTAATTTATGAAGAAACTATGCATGGTTCACTTTGTCAAACGCTTTGGAAAAGTCGAGAAATATACAGTCTGTTAAAAAACCAGAATCTAAATTGGCATGTAGGCATTGGCATGGCATGTAGCTATGTACTTCTGTACTTCTGAATAATGTACTTCTGAATAATGCAAAAGTGAGGGCTAGTTGGCGATAGCTGAACTTGGACATCATTACAAGCGTATAGGCCCACACACACGCACACACACACACACACACACACACACACACACACACACACACACACACACACGCACACGCACACGCACACACACACACACAAAGAGACACAGACTGGACGGGCGCTAGACACCAACTGAAGGGCTTAATGGCAAAAAGCAGCAACGCACATATTGCGCAGAAACCTACAAAAAGATACAGAAGGTGCAGTTTTCACTCAAGAGAATTCCACTGCCGCATGAGATATGCTTTTTTCTTGTCATGCAAGGACTTGTTTATCAGCTTCATTGTTAATGCGCAGAGTTTCAAATATTTTTCTAGCTTGCTTTGCACGCGGGCGCCCTTGCTTTCAGGGCACCCGCGTCACGCGGGAGCCCTGAAAGTCAGGCTTGTACAAGCATCGTCTGCCGTGATCTGCCATATGTTCACCCCTTGCCACCGACTTCACAGCAGTGCGGTGCTCTCTCAAACTCTCATTGGCGCATCGGCTGGTCTAGCTCGCATAACATTTTCCACATGAAAGTGGCATCCTGCACACCACACCCACCCTGCACTTCTCAAAACATCTAGTGTCCTGTGATCTGCAGTCTGCCTTGGCAGCACTATTCACGATATTGCACATGCGTACAAGTCCTCCAGGTGCCACAAAAATGACCAGGGTGGCGCATTTCCCAGCCACTTTCTTGAGGCGTTGGCTCAGGTCATGAATGTATAGCACAACAGGCCATGCCTTTTTGGTTGCAAGCTCATTGTGGGGGGGGGGGATGCCTGGCTCCCTCAATTCACCTCTTTAATCAGGCTTCCTGCTATAGAAGCCTACAATTCTGCAGGAAAGCCAGCATTGTGTAGGTGTAGTACTTGGAGCTGAAGAATGCATGCAACCTTATGGCCACAAAACTTTTTGAGAGTATTGTGCGTGCACTATTTTGCAATACCTTTTTTCAGCATTTTGGAATGGGCTAAACTGTAGCTAAGGTGTGGCTTTTGGACCTTGGATGGCATGAATAGCGCACCTGACCGTCATGAAAAACAATATTGATATAAACTAAAAGCACCTCTCTCTAGGTAAAACATACATGAATTTGAATCTTTTGCCACAAGAATCAAAAGCACCAAGCACTTGGTTCACAAGCCCTTCAGAATGCTCAGGCCGCACGTCCTTTGGATAAGTCGGTAATCATCAACATGTATATATATATATATATATATATATATATATATATATATATATGTAAAATCTTAAATGCGCATGCTGTGTCAAGGCATGTGTAAATATGTTTGTCACAAAATAATAAGAACAGATCACTTAAACAGGAGCAATACGTTGATTCAATACAAATCCTCTCCTATTAAAGGATGGGGCTGTCATTACAAGCGACTGCTGTAGAGCACAGGTAAAATTCTGAAATTCCAGAAAGTTGTCAATGTTTAAACGAGTACAATTTTGAAATGCAACAGGTCCCAAGCCGTTGATGTTTTTACGGACAACGAAAAAATTTTGGCTTCGCGGAATAAAATGAAAAAGATCTACTACATCAGTAAAAAAGGAACATCACAGAGAAACTGAATAACAATCGTTATTCTGAAAAGTTCAGTATTCTGAAGTTCGTAGTACTGAAATATTTTTACGTTGAAACTATAAAAAGTCAGCAGGAGATTTCTGAAAAGTTTGTTAATGAGGTGTTCGTTATAACGAGGTTTCACTGTACACTGTTGCCTGCGAATAGACACTTCGGCCTCAAGAACCGTCAGCTTCATGTTTGTTACTTGGAAGATAGGTAAAGCTCGATAATAGTTTCGTTTGAACTGTGAAACATGTCATCAGCACAAAAAGGGACAAGTGGAAAGGCACAGATACTGCTGAATGCAAGCACTGAACTTCAACCCTTTTATTCAAGCAGTAGGCACTTTAACATTAGGAGAAGTTCAGCATGCTGATCATATCTGCTGTTTTTGCATGGCACCTAGCCCCTTTTAAAAATATTTGAAAGGGCCTGGAAAATCTTTGAATATTCTTTAATTTTTCTTCCTGAGACTTTGTACAAACCCTGGTTTAGGTATCTCAAACAATTTTGTGTTCCGACAGTGGTGGAGGGCTCACTGATTATACACACTGAAACTTCCATTCAGCCAGCTTCATGGGGAGGGGGATCAGGGGCTGAGAATGGAGGATGCTTTATTCTACTGTGCAATGCAACTCTTAGCTTTAGCTGCACTTTGCAGTGTAGAAAAAAAAGGCGCGAGTAAGAAGTGTAGCGAAGAAGTGAGAAAGAGTGGTGCCTTTCAGCAGTTTATCAAATGCCTTTACTTTTGCTATAGCACCATAGTTAAAAAATTCTCGCAGTTCACATTCACATACACTGCAGTTCTACTTATAACAATCCCACATATAGAGAATTATTGGTTATAATAACGATATTTCATTGCATTAATTTGCGATTTTCTAACCATGCTTGTTGAAACTGTGTCCAAGTATATGAACATATTCAATAACACTGTACTGTTACAACAAACATTTCAAACCTGGTGACAGTGAAAGGAGCGTGCACACCAAGCTCGGAAGTTTGAAGTTGTGACGGGACTTGGCGCATTCGTCGCTGCAGTTTAGTCGTGACGTAAATAACTGCTAAGTTAGTGATGCGAGTGGTTTTCAGAGGCCACAAGGAAATTCACTCGTTTTCAACCATGCAAGGGTTATCATACTTTCAAGGCATGTCTCCAGTGTGCTTTAGAACAAGGTCACGTAGTGGATGATGTCGGTGGCATTTGGAGACCGCACGCGTAGCTCTTTAGGTAACATGTGCTGCGGTGTTCTCCGTGTGACACTGCAATCTTGGAGGCCTTGACGGCACTCGTTCTTGCACTGTTCTCGGCATGGCGCTGCGCCTATTTGAATCAAGCTGTTTGGCTTTCTCCGTCAATTTCATTACCGCAAGGTTAGACCGCATGAAATATGAGTGTTTGCTGCCCTTAAAATGGAAAAATTTTGTCAGTTTCATCCTTTACACAAAGGTGAATTTCTTGGTGAGGTTGTGTTTAACCTTATTTTTTAAAACTTGTTGGAGGGGCGGAAATTGGAAATCATAGAGTTGCATCAGAAATCGACTGACCTAATTACCCTTTATAATATTTTTTTATACAAATGAGTTTTAGTGTTTAGAGTACTGCTCAGTAAAAAAAAACACTTCAACTCTATTGCAGGTGCAGATTGGTGTGGGATTTGTGATGCCACTCAATAAGTGGCATTACATACTCAAGTCTGCTTCTGATGGAAAGTGCACATTAGATGTGGCATGACACCTGTGGACACCAGTGCAAGCAGGTGAAAGGAGCCTGACTGGACAGGCCTGCCGCACAATCTACCATGCATCCGGGAAGCTTCCGGCAACACCGGAGAAAATGGCTGCTTTGAAGAGTAAGTCAACAGTCAGCTCATTTAAGAAACATAACTGCATATCTGCAAGTTATCTGAATGAGTTAGCATTGCATGATGTATACAGAACGACAAGAAATGCCAAAGCAAGAATGAAGCAAGTGCCTATATGTATATCTTTTTCTTCTGCTGTATATGCACTGTGTCTCGGCGCACAATTTAAATGTCTCTATGGGTATGAAAAGCAGCACAAGATAATTTCGGGATATGGGTTTCCGGCGAAAACCGCCCACAAAGTTTCCCCCATAATCAGTTAGAATGAAAAACAAGTAAGTCGGGTGGCTACACGAGCGGTTAATATTGACAGGACCTTGGCAGCTTGCATTCACCTGCTGCTTATTGTCTTAACAGAAGTTAACATTTAAGCACCTCATTGTCTTTGAAATTTCTGATGTAGACTTGGCATGTGGTATTGTAGCTTTTCATGCTGCAGCTTTCATTTCACTTTTTTTGAAATAATGCTCAAGAAAACTGGGTTCCGACACAGCTTGGCAAATTGCGTGGTCTAAAGGAAGCTTTTTGAACCACTGCCGTTGCAAAGTGTTGACTGTGGTCACCTGATTTGCTGGTTTACAATCTGCAGTGTTCATAGCCATGCAATTTCAAAACACTATTCTGATTATTGTGTTGTAAAAGTTATGAACAGGGATAAAGTGCCTCAGAAAGGCTGGCCAACGTTTCTATAGGAGGTCCTATCTTCGCAAAGGCTGCCTCGTCATCCTCGGCATGTTAGTTTTAAAGTGTTAGTAGAGTGACGTCACGTGCGGTTGTCGGGTGTGGCTGGTTGTAAAGGGAGAGACTTGAAGGAGAATGAGCGCTGTCACCTGATGTCTGTAAGCAAGATTCCTAAGACGAGGGAACGAGAGTGGGAGTGGGAAGGCGGAGAGAAAAGGAGAAAAAAGAAAGACACCAAGAGGGAAAGAAAGAAAGAACAAAAAAAGAAAAAGAAGGGCATAGGAGGGTGTTGGGGAAGCGAGAGGTTAGGGAGCATTCAGGGGTGTATTAGGCAGCATGTTCTTGTGGCTTTAAAGGAGCCGGTGAGTGCTCGAGTAACCAAAAAGACCCAGAAAGACATTAGTTGAAAGAATGACTCGAGTAGCATAGCAGCAATGCGTCGGATAATAAGAAGGAGTTAATATGGTGACAAGGGGTCTGAAATGGAGTGCATGGGGTAGCTGGAAGGCAGTGGCATGGTCTTTCTAGGGACATTACTCCCAGTAGCTCAACATAGGTGTCGTGCCAGCGGTATACAGAAGTGGCGATACCCTGTGTGGCTGAGGCACCGAAGAAGGTATCCTGGCGTCTGGGACTTCGGAATGTGTTCGCTGCGCGGCATGGTGGGTGCTGGGCGGCACGGTGGCCCCTGGGTTGGCTATCATCGTGGGCACAGCACGTCAAAGGCAAATCGTGTGAAGAATTGAAGGAGCGGCCATTGCTATTCGGAAGCTCATGACGGGCTATCTTTATGTGATGTTGAGTCTTGTGAAGTGTAGTCTGTATATACATGTGGCCAAGATGTGGTTATTTTCATGCCATAAAGGATCAATCTGTAAAGCACCATACTACGTAGCATATCATCACACTTTATTGAAAAAATCATCACTGGACTTATACCGTATTTACTTTTCCACTCGCTTGCCACGGCAACCTGCTTCTGTAAAAGAAAGCTCCGAAGGTGCTTCCGCAGAGACGCAAGGTGGTTCTCCGGATGTGGTGCTGGTGGCCCCATTGGATGGTCACTTATGTATTTCTCCAGGCAGTCTAAAAGAAGAGTGCAATAAATATAGAAGTAAATTGTTTTTGCAATGATTTGTAGCAATAAGAGAATGAAGGAAATCTGCTGCAATCACTGCACGGTATAGATCGATTCAGCAAATAGTGTCAGAGAACAAAATGCAGCAAATGTTACACACAAACATGCTACCCAGTGCGCAAGCCAGCACAGGTTTATTTGCAGTGAAAATGCGCACACATGCATCACATTGTTTTGCAGATTTACATGGGATTTTTGTGTTTTTTGCCAAAGCCACGCCTCTTCTTATTGGGCGGTTGGCTTAAGTGCAAAATTTAGTCACATGGCAGCTGTATTCAAAGTCTTGTGGGGTGAATATTTGGCTTCTGATTTTGCATAATTTGTGTGCTCTTCGACCACCTATATTCCTGTCATATTGGGAGAGCCACAATTTGGCTAGACTGTCTCTAACGCGTGCAGGAGAGCAGCAAGGTGCAACCTGTCTGGTTTGTCCATTCTATCATTTGTTAGCTTTACTTGTTGCTCGTGCAGTGGTGAGGAAGCAGGTCGTAACTTAAGCATTTGCCATATAGGCAGAAAGAATTTTATGTAAGAACTGTAGTAATGGCTGGCTTGCAAGCTTTATTTAGCTGCAAATGACGGCAACCAATGTTTTAAAGTGAAGGTTTTTTTGCCTCTTCTCCCAACGTTACGGACGCTGCTGCTGCTATGTTCTTGTCGTGCGTGCCGCTGAATTTCTTGCAACATTACCAGATGGCGCTCACCTCTGCACATCCTGACCGGCGCTGCTGCGCCAGCATTTCACAGTTAGTGTGTATTGCACGTACTGTGCTTGTTTTAATTTCTATGAGAGAAAAATGTAGATGCTGGGCTGTGATAGTGTAAACATTAGAATCGTCTTTTGCCTGAAGAGAGCGCTTTGAGCTGGAATCTCAACAGTGTGTTGGCCATGTATGTAGAATGAGGCCACTAACACGCGCCAGAAAGATGGCTCCAAGGCGTGCACTCGACGTCGAGGACACCCAGGCCAGAAAGAAGCGTCACACAGAACAGGAGCGTCTTCGCTACGCAGTGAAATGTAGTGCAGACCGCGAACTTAAGTATACATTGTATACATTCAATTATAATAACTAATTGAAGTATGCACAGCCTGATAATTCAATTAAAGTTTAATATTTCTGCCATCATGCGGTGCACCATGTGAGGCAATGACAACGCTCAATTCCCCCTCAGAGATTATGAACAATGACTCGCAACAACGCCCCAAGCAAACACGTCTCCCTGTGTGTTCTGTGGACTATGCAGACAAGCAGAAGTGGTGCACGCAAGGTAACCGTTAACATCAACTCGCCACTCTCGTATTGGACTAAACGCTGAAAAAATTACAGATTTGCCTCCAACATCACCGTTATTTATTGTCAATCAAAGCAAGCAGTGTACAAAGCTTCGTGTACATCGATTCTCACAGTGCATGGCATCTGCCATTTTTTTGTGTTCTACTTTTCAATCTTCAATGTAAAAAAAAGCCTAAAAAAGCATCTTAACGTAATACAGAGCAATCTTTCATGCTCGTCTGTTTAAAAAAAAACATATTTCTGTAGAAAATGAAATCTGCGGCAGAGTGTTGATGCGACTACAAGCGTTACTGGTACCTTGATCCATAAAACAATTAAATTTTGGCAGAAGAAGGCCAGTTACAGCCACACGTACTATATAGTCGATTCTAATCCAGGCTGGCGGAAAGCGCTGGAACTCTTGCTTTTTTAGCACCGACGAAAGGCATGAAAATGTTAGGATGCTTCACGTAGAACAAGATCAGGTATCCAGGTCAGAGCGTACATGCGACTAATGTACGAGGTGCTTTCTTTGTGTAGCAGTTATTTCCTCATTCTTATGCTTAAATAAAATGAGATTACTGAAAGCATGCCGAAAGTGCTGATAGGCCATATCTTACAAATTTCAATAATCAGAACATCCAAAATAAAGAAAGGGGCTGACAGATGGAATAGCACACTGTGGTATTAAGGTTATAAACAGCGATGAGGTGCCTCAGAAAGGCTGGCCAACGTTTCGATAGGAGGAGCTATCTTCGTCAAAAGCAGCCTGGTCAGCCTCGGCATGTTAGCTTTAAAGGGCTAGTAGAGTGACGTCACGTGCGGTTGTCAGTGGCAGCTGGTTGTGAAGGGAGATCCTTTAAAGAGGACGAGCGCTGTCGTCTGACCTCTGTAAGCATGGTTCCCTAAGACGAGGGCACAAGGCCGTAAGAATAGGAAGGCTGCGAGAAAAGAAACGAAAGAAAAGGAGAAAAAAAGAGATGCCAAGAAACAAAAAAGAAAGACAAGAAAAAGAAGGGCATGTGAGCGTGTTGTGGAAGTGAGGGGTTAGGGAGCATTCAGTAGTGTCGTTGGCGGCATCTTTCTGCCGCTTTATAAGAGCCGGTCAGGCGGTCAGTGCGCGAGTGAAAAAAATGCCCCAAATGAGATCAGTTGAAAGAATGACTTGAGTAGCGTAGCAGCAATGCGTCGGGTAATTTTGAAGGAGTTTATATGGCGACAAGGAGTCTGGGATGCAATGCATGTGGTAGCTGGAAGGCAGAAGTATGGTCTTTTAGGGATGTTAGCCTCAGTAGCTCAACGTAGGTGTCGTCACGGTGGTATACAGAATTGGTTATACCCTGTGTGGCTGATGCGCAGAAAAAGGTATCCTGGCGTCTGGGACTTTGGATTGTGCTGGTGAGGGTGTTAAAAAATATGATAGAAAACAGACAAAAAAGGGGAAACTGAAACCGGAATAACAAATAGGAGGGTGACATGAGTAAAAGCGGGCAGAGGCAGGAGTACATGGGAAAAGGGGTCGTACAGTTGATATAAACGTTAAAACATGAAAGAATATATTAAATAAAGTAGTAGGCAGGTAAAAATTGAAAACGGTGGAATAGGTGAGGTCAAGAATAAGGTTTAGCTTCTGGCACAATGTGTTATTTGCCATTATTGATGACATGAAGCTTTCACATTTAAGTTACAGCTTCAAAGCTTTTAAAGATTCTATGTTGCTATGTTTTAAATTGATTCCCATTGGTTGTAGGCATTTAAACTTGTGTATGAGGCATGATTGACTATACTTCCTCTAGCGAGGTGAGTAGAAATTTGTAGTATATAGAGCCTCGCTTTGTCACATATATGACATGTTCATTGAAGTGGCTGGCTACTGCTTTAGGTAAATTGTGTTTTATATCTGCGTGGTGACCGTTGAATCTTTTATGAATTTGTTGTCCAGTCTCACCTATGTATTATTTGCTACAAGTGGCACATTCTAGACAGTAGACTACATTGCTTGATGTGCAGATGAAACTCGAAGTTACCTCGTTTGAGTAATTTGATACTGTACTTTTGCTGTAGTGGTAGATTAAATATGTTTGGATGTAGAGCACCTGGGCAGCCACAGGGACTGGTTTCTAACTTCGTTTTTTTCCTTAGTTTGGCAAGTACAAGAATATCCTTAATATTAGTGTTGCATCTCAAGAGTACTCTGGGCAGGGCGGGAAAAATCTTATGTTTCTGGTTGCTGGTGAGAATTGGGTAGTATTTATTGAAGATGTTGTTCATGTTTGGCAGTGTGTTTGAGAACTTAGTAGTAAGAAGAGGCGCTGTTTTTGTGATCCTAGGGTGGGGCTTGAGAACCTCGGCTCAGTCAAATTCGGTTGCATCGGTGTAGACTTTCTGAAGGGCACTCTTTGGGTGGTTCCCATTTGATAGGGTTCCTTTAAGGTGATCAAGTCTATCTATATAGTCTTGTTTTGAACACACATGCGACGTGGTCATGTGCTTGGCCTTTAAAGATGCCTTCTTTGCGATGTATAGGATGGTGGCTTGTATACTCTAGGTACTGTTGTTTGTCAAAAGGTTTCCTATACATCATTGTATTTAGCGTCCCAGTGTCAATGTATATTGTTGTGTCCAGATAGTTTATGCGCTCCATTGAAGATTTTGCTGTGAATTTTATTGTTGGGTGAAAAGAATTTAGAAATCCTACATATTTATCTAGGCTGTCTTGACTATGTCCCCATATTATGGATGTCGTCTATGTATCGTAGGTATGTGTGCGGCCTGTCAGCGCATCGCACTAGGAAATCTGTTTCTAGAATCCTCATAAATATGTTCGCATAAATATGTTTTCCCATGTACACCTGCTTCCACCCGCTTTTGCTCATGCCACCCTCTTATTTGTTATTCCAGTTTCGGTTCTCCCCCATATTTGTCTGTGTATTATTATTTTTATTATGTTTTTTTCGAAACGCCCTCACAAACACATTCCATGGTCCCAGACGCCAGGATACCTTCTTCGGTGCCTCAGCCACACAGGGTATCGCCACTTATGTATACCGCTGTGACGACACCTACGTTGAGCTACTGGGACTAACGTCCCTAGAAAGACTATGCCGCTGGCTTCCAGCTACTCCATGCACTCAATTCCAGACTCCTTGTCACCATAATAACTCCTTCTAAATTATCCGATGCATTGCTGCTATGCTACTCGAGTCATTCTTTCAACTAATGTCTTTCTGGGTCTTTTTGGTTACTCGGCTTTCAAGGAGCCGCCTCACCGGCTCCTTTAAAGCCACTAGAACATGCTGCCTAATACACCCCTGAATGCTACCTAACCTCTCGCTTCCCTAACACCCTCCTATACCCTTCTTTTTCTTTTTTTTGTTCTTTCTTTCCCTCTCGGTGTCTTTCTTTTTTCTCCTTTTCTCTCCGCCTTCCCACTCCCACTCTCGTTCCCTCGTCTTAGGAATCTTGCTTACAGACATCAGGTGACAGCGCTCATTCTCCTTCAAGTCTCTCCCTTTACAACCAGCCACACCCGACAACCGCACGTGACGTCACTCTACTAACACTTTAAAACTAACATGCCGAGGATGACGAGGCAGCCTTTGCGAAGATAGGACCTCCTATAGAAACGTTGGCCAGCCTTTCTGAGGCACTTAATCCCTGTTCATAACTTTTACAACACAATAATCAGAATAGTGTTTTGAAATTGCATGGCTATGAACACTGCAGATTGTAAACCAGCAAATCAGGTGACCACAGTCAACACTTTGGAAAGGCAGTGGTTCAAAAAGCTTCCTTTAGACCACGCAATTTGCCAAGCTGTGTCGGAACCCAGTTTTCTTGAGCATTATTTCAAAAAAAGTGAAATGAAAGCTGCAGCATGAAAAGCTACAATACCACATGCCAAGTCTACATAAGAAATTTCAAAGACAATGAGGTGCTTAAATGTTAACTTCTGTTAAGACAATAAGCAGCAGGTGAATGCAAGCTGCCAAGGTCCTGTCAATATTAACCGCTCGTGTAGCCACCCGACTTACTTGTTTTTCATTCTAACTGATTATGGGGGAAGCTTTGTGGGCGGTTTTCGCCGGAAACCCATATGCTGAAGTTATCTTGTGCTGCTTTTCATACCCGCAGAGACATTTAAATTGTGCGCCGAGACACAGTGCATATACAGCAGAAGAAGTAGATATACATATAGGCACTTGCCTCATTCTTGCTTTGGCATTTCTTGTCATTCTGTATACATGATGCAATGCTAACTCATTCAGATTACTTGTAGATATGCAGTTATGTTTCTTAAATGAGGTGACTGTTGACTTACTCTTCAAAGCAGCCATTTTCTCCGGTGTTGCCGGAAGCTTCCCGGATGCATGATAGATTGTGCGGCAGGCCTGTCCAGTCAGGCTACTTTCACCTGCTTGCACTGGTGTCCACAGGTGCCATGCCACATCTAATGTGCACTTTCCATCAGAAGCAGACTTGAGTATGTAATGCCACTTATTGAGTGGCATCACAAATCCCACACCAATCTGCACCTGCAATAGAGTTGAAGTGTTTTTTTTTTACTGAGCAGTACTCTAAACACTAAAACTCATTTGTATAAAAAAATATTATAAAGGGTAATTAGGTCAGTCGATTTCTGATGCAACTCTATGATTTCCAATTTCCGCCCCTCCAACAAGTTTTAAAAAATAAGGTTAAACACAACCTCACCAAGAAATTCACCTTTGTGTAAAGGATGAAACTGACAAAATTTTTCCATTTTAAGGGCAGCAAACACTCATATTTCATGCGGTCTAACCTTGCGATAATGAAATTGACGGAGAAAGCCAAACAGCTTGATTCAAATAGGCGCAGCGCCATGCCGAGAACAGTGCCAGAACGAGTGCCCTCAAGGCCTCCAAGATTGCAGTGTCACACGGAGAACACCGCAGCACATGTTACCTAAAGAGCTACGCGTACGGTCTCCAAATGCCACCGCCATCATCCACTACGTGGCCTTGTTCTAAAGCACACTGCCTTGAAAGCACACATGCCTTGAAAGTATGATAACCCTTGCATGGTTGAAAACGAGTGAATTTCCTTGTGGCCTCTGAAAACCACTCGCATCACTAACTTAGCAGTTATTTACGTCACGACTAAACTGCAGCGACGAATGCGCCAAGTCCCGTCACAACTTCAAACTTCCGAGCTTGGTGTGCACGCTCCTTTCACTGTCACCAGGTTTGAAATGTTTGTTGTAACAGTACAGTGTTATTGAATAGGTTCATATACTTGGACACAGTTTCAACAAGCATGGTTAGAAAATCGCCAATTAATGCAATGAAATATCGTGAATATAGTCATTAAAACTTCTTTCTGGGCGAGTTGGTGCATACTTGACAAAAAATTTGTTACAGCGCAAACACATGCAGCCACAAGTATCAAGGACGGGACACAAGCGCTGCTTGTGTCCGCTTGTGCCCCGTCCTTGATACTTGTGGTTGCATGTGTTTGCGCTGTAACAATTTTTTTGTCATCGTGATTATAACCAATAATTCTTTATATGTGGGATTGTTATAAGTAGAACTGCCGCGTATGTGAATGTGAACTGCGAGAATATTTTAAATATGGTGCTCCAGTAATAGCAAAAGTAATAGCATTTGATAAACTGCTGAAAAGCACCACTGATTCACTTGTTCGCTACACTTCTTACTCGAGCCTTTTTTTTCTACACTGCAAAGTGCAGCTAAAGCTAAGACTTGCATTGCACAGCAGAAGAAAGGACCCTCCATTCTCAGCCTCTGATCCCCCTCCCCATGAAGCTGGCTGAATGGAAGTTTCAGTGTGCATAATCAGTGAGCCCTCCACCACTGTCGGAACACAAAATTGTTTGAGATACCTAAACCAGGGTTTGTACATAGTCTCAGGAAGAAAAATTAAAGGATATTCAAAGACTTTCCAGGCCCTGTCAAATATTTTTAAAAGGTGCAAGGTGCCATGCAAGAACAGGAGACAAGATCAGCATGCTGATCTTCTCACAAAGTTAAAGTGCCTACTGCGTGAATAAAAGTTCAGTGCTTGTGTTCAGCAGTATCTGTGTCTTTCCACATGTCCCTTTTTGTGCTGATGACATGTTTCACAGTTCAAACGAAACTATTATCGAGCCTTACCTATCTTCCAAGTAACAAACATGAAGCTGACGTTTCTTGAGGCCGAAGTGTCTATTCGGAGGCAACAGTGAACAGTGAAACCTCGTTATAACGAACACCTCATTAACAAATTTTTCAGAAATCTCCTGCTGACTTGTTATAGTTTCAACGTAAAAACATTTCAGTACTAAGAACTTCAGAATACTGAACTTTTCAGAATAACGATTGTTATTCAGTTTCCCTGTGATGTTACTTTTTTTATTGATGTAGTGGATCTTTTTCATTTTATTCTACAAAGCCGAAATTCTTTCGTTGTCCGTGAAAACGTCAACAGCTTGGGACTTGTTGCATTTCAATATTGTACTCGTTTAAACAATTATAACTTTCTGTAATTTTTAAGATTTTACCCGTGCTCTACAGCAGTCGCTTGTAATCACAGCCCCATCCTTCAATAGGAGATGATTTGTATTGAATCAACGTATTGCTCCTGTTTAAATAATCTGTTCTTATTATTTTGCGACGAACATATTT